>NW_022141702.1:0-17485 GCF_007565055.1 Rhinopithecus roxellana
CTTTTCACCGGGCCCCTATGGCTCCCAAAATATCATTCACATACCAAGAAAGAGTGTTAGCCAAATGCTTCCTGAAGTCTAAGTTAAGTCTGTGAGATGAACTCACAGATCAGAAAGACGTTTCTCAGAAAGCTTCTTCACGTTTGAAACGGATGAAAATTTCATCAGGAGGCCTCAATGCGATCCAAAGAAGACCGTTCTCAGATTCCTCAAAGACAGTGTAATGGACTTGCTCCAAAGAAAAAAGTGAACACTGTGAGATTGAATTCACCATCACCAAGAAGTTTCTAAGAAAGCTTCTTTCTAGTTTCATCTGTGGATACTTTTCCTTTGTCACCGTAAGGTCATTGCGCTATGAAGACTTAATGGCAGATTTCCAGGAAAATGTGCTATACCAAATCTGATCAACAGTGTAGTGAGAAACGTGTAAAAAAGATCGTCTGTGATGTTTGCATCACAAAGAAGATTCTCAGAAGCTTCTCTTAGTTATTATGTGAGGATATTTCCTTTTCACCATGGGCCCCAGGGCTCCCAAATATAACTTTACAGATTCCACGAAAAGAGTGTTAGCAAACTGCTTCTGAATCTAAGTTATAAGTCTGTGAGATGAACTCACAGATCAGAAGAGAGTTTCTCAGAAAGCTTCTTTCATGTTTGAAACGGATGAAATTCTTTATCAGCGTAGGCCTCAATGCGATCCAAGAAGCCGTTCTCAGATTCCTCAAAGACAGTGTTATGGACTGCTCCACGAAACATAGTGTAACTCTTGAGATGAATTCACACAATCACCAAGAAGTTTCTAGAAAGCTTCTATTTCTAGTTTCATCTGTGGATATTCCTTTTTCACGTAAAGGTTCATTGCGCTATGAAGTATCTAATTGCAGATTTCCAGAAAACTGTGTTAACAAACTGATCACTGAGGAGAAACGTGTAATCTGTGAGTTGCATTTCACACATGGCATGCAGTTCTCAGAAAGCTTCTCTTTAGTTATTATGTGAGGGATTTCCTTTTTCACCAAGCCCCTCATGAAGCTCCCAAATATACCTTGCAGAATCCACGACAACAGTGTTAGCAAACTGTTCCAAGAAGGGAAGGGTGGACTCTGTGTGATGAAGCCACACATCAGAAAGGAATCCTCTCAGAAAGCTTCTTCTCTATTATTGTGAGGTATTCCTTTTCACCATGGGCCCCAGGGCTCCCAAATATCACTTACAGATTCCACGAAAAGAGTGTTAGCAAGCTGTCTGAACAAGTTATAAGTCTGTGAGATGAACTACACAGATCAGAAAGAAGTTTTCAGAAAGCTCCTTTCACGTTTTGAACGGATGAAATTTCCTTTATCAGCGTAGGCCTCAATGCGACCCAAAGAGCCGTTCTCAGTTCCTCAAAGACAGTGTTATGGACTGCTCCACGAAACATAAGTGTAAACTCTGTGAGTGAATCACACATACCAAGAAGTTTCTAAGAAAAGTTCTTCTAGTTTCATCTGTGGATATTTCCTTGTCACCTAAGGTTCATTGCGCTATGAAGTATCTAATTGCAGATTTAGAAAACTGTGTTAACAAAACTGATCAATGAGGAAACGAAGTGTAACTTGTGAGTTGCATTCAAACATGGCAATGCAGTTTCTAAAGCTTCTCTTTAGTTATTTGTGAGGATATTTCTTTCACCATAGCCCAATGAGCTCCCAAATATACTTTGCAGAAACCACGACAACAGTGTTAGCAACTGTTCCAAGAAGGGAAGGGTGGAATCTGTTGATGATGAACCACATCAGAAAGGAAATCTTCAGAAAGCTTCCTCTAGTTATTATGTGAGGATATTTCCTTTTCACCATGGCCCCTAGGGCTCCAAATATCACTTACAGATTCCACGAAAGAGTGTTAGCAAATGCTTCTGAAGTCTAAGTTAAAGTCTGTGAGAGAACTCACAGATCAGAAGAACGTTTCTCAGAAAGCTTCTTCACGTTTGACGGATGAAATTTCCTTTATCAGCGTAGGCCTCAATGCGATCACAGAAAGCCGTTCTCAGATTCCTCAAAGACGTGTAATGGACTGCTCCACGAAACATAAGTGTCTCTGTGAGATGAATTCACACATCACAAGAAGTTTCTAGAAAGTCTTTTCTAGTTTCATCTGGGTATTTCCTTGTCACCGTAATTCATTGCGCTATGAAGTATCTAATTGCAGATTTCCGAAAAACTGTGTTAACAAACTGATCTGAAGAGAAACGTGTTCTGTGAGTTGCATTCACATGGCAATGCAGTTTCTCAGAAAGCTTCTCTTTAGTATTATGTGAGGATATTCCTTTTCACCATAGCCCTCAATGCTCCCAAAATTACCTTTGCAGAATCCACGAAACAGTGTTAGCAACTGTTCCAAGAGGGAAGGGTGGAATCTGTGTTGATGAGCCACCATCAGAAAGAATCTCTCAGAAAGCTTCTCTAGTTATTATGTGAGGATATTTCCTTTTCACCATGGGCCCTATGGGCTCCAAAATCACTTACAGATTCCAGAAAGAGTTAGCAAATCTTGCCTGAATCTAAGTTATAAGTCTGTGAGATGAACTCACAGATCCGAAAGAAGTTTCTCAGAAAGCTTTTCACGTTTGAAGATGAAATTTCCTTTCTCAGCGTAGGCCTCAATGCGATCCAAAGAAGCCGTTTCAGATTCCTCAAAGACAGTGTAATGGACTGCCAGAAACATAGTGTAACTCTGTGAGATGAATTCACACACACCAAGAAGTTTCTAAGAAAGCTTCTTTCTAGTTCATCTGTGGATATTTCCTTGTCACGGGTTAATTGCGCTATGAATATATCAATTGCAGATTTCAGAAAACGTGTTAACAAACTGATCACTGAAGAGAAACGTTGTAACTCTGTGAGTTGCATTCACACATGGCAATGCAGTTTCTCAGAAAGCTTCTCTTAGTTATTATGTGAGGATATTTCCTTTTTCACCATAGCCCTCAATGAGCTCCCAAATAACCTTTGCAGAATAAGACAAACAGGGTTAGCAAACTGTTCCAAAGAAGGGAAGGGTGGGCTGTGTGATGAAGCACATCAGAAAGGAATCTCTCCAGAAATCTCTCTAGTTATTATGTGAGGAATTTCCTTTTTCACCATGGGCCCCTATGGCTCCCAAATATCACTACAGATCCACGAAAAGAGTGTTAGCAAACTGCTTCCTGAAGTCTAAGTTATAAAATTGTGAGATGAACTCACAGATCAGAAAGAGTTTTCAGAAAGCTTCTTTCACGTTTTGAACGGATGAAATTCCTTTATCAGCGTAGGCCTCAATGCGATCCAAGAAGCCGCTCAGATTCCTCAAAGACAGTGTTAATGGACTGCTCCAGAAACATAAGTGTAACTCTGTGAGATGAATTCACACATCACCAAGAGAGTTTTAAGAAAGTCTTTCTAGCTTTCATCTGTGGATATTTCCTGTCAGTAAGGTTCATTCGCTTGAGTATCTAATTGCAGATTTCCAGAAAACTTGTTAACAAACTGATCACTGGAGAAACGTGTAACTCTGTGATTGCATTACCATGGGCAATGCAGTTTCTCAGAAAGCTTCTCTTAGTTAATATGTGAGGATATTTCCTTTTTTCACCATTGCCCTCATGAGCTCCCAAATATACCTTTGCAGAATTCACGACAACAGTGTTACGCAAACTGTTCCAAGAGGGAGGGGTGGATCTGTGTTGATGAAGCACACACATCAGAAGGAATCTCTCAGAAAGCTTCTCTCAGTTATTATGTGAGGATATTCCTTTTTCACCATGGGCCCCTATGGGCTCCCAAATATCACTTTACAGATTCACGAAAAGTGTTAGCAAACTGCTTCCTGAAGTCTAAGTTAAAGTCTGTGAGATCGAACTCACAGATCAGAAAACGTTTCTCAGAAAGGTCTTTACGTTTTGAACGGATGAATTTCCTTATCAGCGTGGGCCTCAATGCGATCCAAGAGAAGCCCTTCTCAGATTCCTCAAAGACAGTGTTAATGGACTGCTCCACGAAACATAAGTGACTCTGTGAGATGAATTCACACATCACCAAGAAGTTTCAAAAAGCTTTTCTAGTTTTTCTGTGGATATTTCCTTTGTCACCTAAGTCATTGCGTATGAAGAGATCATTGCAGATTTCCAAAAACTGTGTTACAACTGATCATGAAGAAAACGTGTAACTCTGTGAGTTGCATTACACATGGCAATGCAGTTTTCAGAAGCTTCTTTTTTATTGAGGATATTCCTTTTTCACCATAGCCTCAATGAGCTCCAAATTATCCTGAGAATACACGAGAACAGTGTAGCAACTGTTCCAGAAGGGAAGGGTGGAATCTGTGTGATGAAGCACACATCCGAAGAATCTCTCAGAAAACTCTCTCTATTATTATGTGAGGATATTTCCTTTCAATGGGCCCTGGGCTCCAAATATCACTTTCCAGTTCCACGAAAAGAGTGTAGCAAACTGCTTCCTGAGTCTAATTTATAGTCTGTGAGATGAACTCACAGATCAGAAAGAGTTTCCAGAAAGCTTCTTCACGTTTGTAACGATGAAATTTCCACAGGTAGGCTCAATGCGATCCAAAGAAGCCGTTCTCAAGTCCTCAAAGACAGTGTTAATGGACTGCTCCACGAAACATAAGTGTAACTCTGTGAGATGAATTCACACATCACCAAGAAAGTTTCTAAGAAAGCTTCTTTCTAGTTTTCATGGGATATTTCCTTTGTCACCGTAAGGTCATTGCGCTATGAAATATCTATTGCAGATTTCCAGAAAAAGTGTTAACAAACTGATACTGAAGAGAACGTGTAACTCTGTGAGTTGCATTCACACATGGCAAAGCAGTTTCTCAGAAAGCTTCTCTAGTTATTAGTGAGGATATTTTCCTTTTTCCCAAGCCTCTCAATGAGCTCCCAAAAATACCTTTGCAGAATCCACGACAACAGTTTTAGCCAAACTTTCCAGAAGGGAAGGTGGAACTCTGTGTGATGAAGCACACTCAGAAAGGAACTCTCAGAAAGCTTCTCTAGTTATTATGTGAGGATATTCTTTTCACCATGGGACCTATGGGCTCCAAATATCACTTTACAGATTCCACGAAAAGGTGTTAGCAAACTGCTTCTGAAGTCTAAGTTATAAGTTGTGAGTGAACTCACAGATCCGAAGAAGTTTCTCAGAAAGCTTCTTCACGTTTGAACGGATGAAATTCCTTTATAGCGTAGGCCTCAATGCGAATGAAGAAGCCGTTCTCAGATTCCTCAAAGACAGTGTAATGGACTGCCTCCACGAAACATAAGTGTAACTGTGAGATGAATTCACACATCACCAGAAGTTTCTAAGAAAGCTTCTTTTAGTTTTCATCGTGGATATTTCCTTTGCACCGTGGTCATTGCGCTATTGAAATATCTAATGCAGATTTCCAGAAAACTTGTTAACAAACGATCACTGAAGAGAAACGTGAACTCTGTGAGTGCTTCAACATGGCAATGCAGTTCTCAGAAAAGCTTCTCTTAGTTATAGTGAGGATATTTCTTTTTCCATATAGCTCAATGAGCTCCAAATATACCTTGCAGATCCACGACAACAGTGTTAGCAAACTGTTCCAGAAGGGAAGGGTGGAATCTGTGTGATGAGAGCACATCAGAAAGGAATCTTCAGAAGCTTCTCTCTTAGTTTATGTGAGGATATTCCTTTTTCACCATGGGCCCTATGGGCTCCCAAATATCATTACAGATTCCACGAAAAGAGTTAGCAAACTGCTTCCTGAAGTCTAAGTTAAAGTTGTGAGATGAATCACAGATCAGAAAGAAGTTTCTCAGAAGCTTCTTTCACGTTTGAAGGATGAAATTTCTTTATCAGCGTAGGCCTCAATGCATCCAAGAAGCCCTCAGATTCCTCAAAGACAGTGTTAATGGACTGCTCCACAAACATAAGTGTAACTCGTGAGATGAATTCACACATCACCAAAAAGTTTCTAAGAAAGCTTTTTTCTAGTTTTATCTGAGGATATTTCCTTTGTCACCTAAGTTCATTGCCTAGAGTATCCATTGCAGATTTCCAGAAAACTTGTTACAACTGATCACTGAGAGAAACGGTGTAACTCTGTGAGTTGCATTCACCATGGCAATGCAGTGTTCTCAGAAGCTTCTTTCGTTATTTGATTGAGGATATTTCCTTTTTCACCATAGCCCTCAATGAGCTCCAATATACATTTGCAGAATCACGACAACAGTGTTAGCAAACTCTTCCAAGAGGGAAGGGTGGAACTCTGTGTGATGACGCACCACATCAGAAAGGATCTCTCAGAAAACTCTCTCTAGTTATATGTGAGGGATATTCCTTACACCATGGGCCCCATGGGCTCCCAAAATCACATTCAGATATCCACGAAAAGAGTGTAGCAAACTGCTTCCTGAGGTCTAATTATAAGTCTGTGAGATGAACTCACAGATCAGAAAGGCGTTTCTCAGAAAGCTTTCTTCACGTTTTGAACGGGATGAAATTTCTTTATCAGGGTAGGCCTCAATGCGATTCCAAGAAGCCGTTCTCAGATTCCTCAAAGACAGTGTTAATGGATGCTCCAGAAAATAAGTGTAACTCTGTGAGATGAATTCACACATCACCAAGAAGTTTCTAAGAAGCTTCTTTCTAGTTTTCATCTGAGTATTTCCTTGTCACCGTAAGCTTCATTGCGCTTATAGAGTATCAATTGCAGATTCCAGAAAACTGTGTTAACAAACTGATCACACGAAGGGAAACCTGTAACTCTGTGAGTGCATTCACATGGCAATGCAGTTTCTCAGAAAGCTTTCTTTAGTTATTATGTGAGGATATTTCCTTTCACCATAGCCCTCAATGAGCTCCCAAATATACCTTTGCAAAATCCACGACAACAGGTTAGCAAACTGTTCCAAGAAGGGAAGGGTGGAACTCTGTGTGATGAAGACACAATCAGAAAGAATCTCTCAGAAAACTTCTCTTAGTTATTATGTGAGGAATTTCCTTTTTCACCATGGGCCCCTATGGGCCCCAAATATCACTTCAGATTCCACGAAAGAGTGTTAGCAAACTGCTTCCTGAAGTCTAAGTTATAGTCTGTGAGATGAAATCAGAACAGAAAGAAGTTTCTCAGAAAGGCTTCCTTCACTTGAACGAGAAGAAATTCCTTTATCAGCGTAGGCCTCAATGCGATCAAGAAGCTCTCAGATTCCTCAAAGCAGTGTTAATGGATGCTCCACGAAACATAGTGTAACTCTGTGAGATGAATTCACACATCACCAAGAAGTTTCTAAGAAAGCTTTTTTTAGTTTTCATCTGGATATTTCCTTGCACCATAGCTTCATTCTGTATAGAACGTATCATGCAGATTTCAGAAGCTTGTTAGCAAACTGATACAAGGAGAAACGTGTAACTCTGGAGTTGCATTCACACATAGCAATTCAGTTCTCAGAAGCTTCTTTCCAGTTATTTGCTGAGGATATTTCCTTTTTCACCAAGCCCTCAATGAGCTCCCAAATATACCTTTGCAGAATCACGACAACAGTGTTAGCAAACTGTTCCAAGAAGGGAGGGTGGAACTCTGTGTGATGAAGTCACACATCAGAAAGCAAATCTCTCAGAAAGAAGCTTCTTCTATAGTTATTATGTGAGATATTTCTTTTTTCACCAGGGCCCACTATGGAGCTCCCAAACTCATTTCAGGATTCCACGAAACGAGTGTAAGCACTGCTTCCTGAGTCTAAGTTAAGTCTTTGAGATGAACTCACAAATCAAAGAAGTAGTGTCAAGACAGCTTCTCTTCTAGTTTCATCTGTAGGATTTATTCCTTGTCACCGTAAGCTTCATTGCTAGAAGATCATAATTGCAGATTCCAAAAAACTGTGTTACAAACTGACATGAAGAGAAAAGTGTAACTCTGTGAGTTGCATTCACACAGGGCCACTGCAGTTTCTCAGGAAAAGCTGTTATTAGTTTTATGTGAGGATATTTCCTTTTTCACCATAGCCCCATTAGAGTCCCAAATATACCTTGCAGAAACACGACAACAGTGTTAGCAAAACTTCCAAGAAGGGAAGGGTGGAACTCTGTGTGATAGTCACACATCAGAAAGCAATCTCCAGAAAGCTTCTCTCTAGTTATTCTGTGAGGATATCCTTTTTCACATTGCCCTAAGGGCTCCCAAATCTCACTTGGCAGTTCCACGAAAGAGTGTTAGCAAAATGCTCCTGAAGAACTAAGCTGTAACTCTGGAGGGGAATCACAGATCACAAAGAGTTTATCGAAAGCTTCTTTACGTTTTAAACATGTGGATATTTCCTTTATCAAGTAGCCTCATGCGATCCAAAGGAGTCCTTTCTCAGGTTCCTCAAAGACAGTGTAATGGAACTCTGCGAAAAATAAGGTTACTGTGAGATGAATTCACCATCACAAGAAGTTTAAAGGAAAGGCTTCTTTCTAGTTTCATCTTAGTTAGGATATTTCCTTTGTCACCAGAGCTTCATTGAGTTCAGAAGTATCCCATTGCAGATTTCCAGAAAACTGTATAAACAAACCGATCACTGAAGAGAAACGTGTAACTCTGTGAGTTGCATTCACACATCGAAACGCAGTTTCTCAGAAAGCTTCTTTCCAGGTTTGATCTGAGGATATTTCTTTTTTCACCATAGCCCTCAGTGACCTAATAAATATCACGTTGCAGAACAGAAGATAACAGTGTTAGCAAACTGTTCCAAGAAGGGAAGGGTGTAACTCTGTGTGATGAAGTCACACATCAGAAAGCAATCTCTCAGAAAGCTTCTCTCTAGTTATTATCTTAGGATATTTCCTTTTTCACCATTGGCCCTTATGGGCTCCCAAATCTCATTTGGCAGATTCCACGAAAAGAGTGTTATCAAACTGCTTCCTGAGAACTAAGCTGTAACTCTGTGAGAGGAATTCACAGATCACAAAGAAGTTTCTCAGAAAGCTTCTTTCACGTTTTGAACTGCTGATATTTACTTTATCAGCGTAGGTCTCAATGCGAACCAAAGAAGTCCTTCTCACGTTCCTCAAACACAGTGTTAATGGACTGCTGCACGAAACAGAGGGGTTATTCTGTGAGATGAATTCACACATCACCAAGAAGTTTCTAACAAAGCTTTCTTTCTAGTTTTCATCTGAGGATATGTCCTTTGTCACCGTAAGCTCATTGCGTTCAGAAGTATCCCATTGCAGATTCCGAAAACTGTGTGTTAACAAACTGAACACTGAAGAATAACGTGTACTCTGGGAGTTGCATTCACATATCGAAATGCGTTTCTCAGAAGGCTTCTTTCCAGTTTTGATCTGAGAATATTTCCTTTTTTACCATAGCCCTCTGTGAGCCTCCCAAATATCACTTTGCAGAAACACAAGATAAACAGAGTGTAGCAAACTCTTCCAAGAAGGAAGGGGTGGAACTCTGTGTGATGAAGTCACACTTCAGAAAGCAATCTCTCAGAAAGTTTCTCTCTAGTCATTTTTTTTTTACTTAATTAAAAATAATTTTATTGCTCAATTGGGATAAAATAATGTCATGAAGCATATGGGATATCTACATATCATATTACTAATATTGTTCCTAACCTTCAACAGTTACATTTTTAATGTTATGGTAAGCAGCGAGTGGTCTATTATTTCAGGTTCCCCATTCAGTTCCTTCAGTCAAGCTAGATCCAATCTTTCACTGAATATTTACGCGTCTTGCTTCCTCTAGACTGAGTTCTTTTTATAGAAGTGATAACTTTCCAGGACCCTTGCAGCCTAAGAATGTATGGACTTTACTATCCTCTCCATATCCTTTCCATTTTACATAAAATTAGGTCAAATAAAATTTTTAATGCTTCCTGACAACTAACTTCTTTCTTTTTTTTTAACTTAATTTTTTTAAATTTAAGTTATAGGGGTACATGTGCATAACGTGCAGGGTTGTTACATATGTATACTTATGCCATGTTGTGTGCTGCACCCATCAATTCGTCAGCACCCATCAATTCATCATTTATATCATGTATATCTCCCCCAGTGCAATCCCTCCCTCCTCCCCCCTCCCCATGATAGGCCCCAGTGTGTGATGTTCCCCTTTCCCGAGTCCAAGTGATCTCATTGTTCAGTTCCCAAATAAGAGTGAGAAACATGCGGTGTTTGGTTTTCTCTTCTTGTGATAGTTTGCTAAGAATGATGGTTTCCAGCTGCATCCATGTCCCTACAAAGGACGCAAACTCTTCTTTTTTATGGCTGCTAGTATTCCATGGTGTATAGTGTGCCACATTTTCTTAATCCAGTCTGTCACAGATGACATTTGGGTTGATTCCAAGTCTTTGCTATTGTGACATAGTGCCGCAATAAACATACTGGTAGCATGTGTCCTTATGCTAGTAGACTAATTTATAATCCTTTGGGTATATACCCAGTAGTGGGATGGCGGGTCATATGGTACATCTGGTTCTAGATCCTTGAGGAATTGCCATACTATTTTCCATAATGTTGAAACTAGTTTACATATCCCACCAACAGGTGTAAAAGTGTTCTATTTCTCCACATCCTCTCCAACAACCTGTTGTTTTCCTGACTTCTTCATGATTGCCATTATAACTGGTGTGAGATGGTATCTCATTGTGGTTTTGATTTGCATTTCTCTGATGGCGAGTGATGATGAGCATTTTTTCATGTATCTGTTGGCTGTATGAATATTCTTCTTTTGAGAAATGTCTGTTCATATCCTTTGCCCACTTTTTGATGGGCTTGTTTGTTTTTTTCTTGTATATTTGTTTGAGTTTCTTTGTAGATTCTGGATATTAGCCCTTTGTCAGATGAGTAGGTTGCAACAATTTTTCTCCCATTCTGTAGGTTGCCTGTTCACTCTGATGGTAGTTCTTTTGCTGTGCAAAAGCTCTTTAGTTTAATTAGATCCCATTTGTCAATTTGGCTTTTGCTGCCGTTGCCTTGGTGTTTTAGCCATGAAGTCCTTGCCACTGACTCATGTCCGGAATGGTACTACCTAGATTTTCTTCTAGGGTTTTTATGGTATTAGGTCTAACCTTAAGTCTACTAATCCATCTGGCATTAATCTTCGTATAAGGGGTAAGGACCGGGATGCCAGTTTCAGCTTTCTACTTATGGCTAGCCAATTTTCCTCCCCAGCACCATTTATTAACTAGGGACTCCTTTCCCCATTTCTTGATTTCTCTCAGTGTTGTCAAGAGCAGATTGTTGTAGATGTGTGTATTATTTCTGAGGAATCTGGTCTGGTTCCATTGGTCTGTCTCCTGTTTGTGGTACCAGTACCATGCTGTTTGGGTTCGGTGCCTTGTATTAGTTTTTTTTGAAGTCCGGTAAGCGTGACGCCCTCTGCCAGCGTTGTCCTTTGTGCACTTAGGATGGTCGTGGCAATGCGGCTTTTTTTGGTTCATATGAACTTGAAAGCCGTTTTTTCCAATTCTGATGGAAGAACACTCATTGGTAGCTTGATGGGGATGGCCTTGAATCTATAAATAACCTTGGGCAGTATGGCCATTTTCACGATATTGATTCTTCCTATCCATGAGCAGGTATGTTCTTCCATTTGTTTGTGTCCTCTTTGATTTCACTGAGCAGTGGTTTGTAGTTCTCCTTGAAGAGGTCCTTTACATCCCTTGTAAGCTGGATTCCTAGGTATTTTATTCTCTTTGAAGCAATTGTGAATGGAAGTTCATTCCTGATTTGGCTCTCTGCTTGTCTCTTACTGGTGTATAAGAATGCTTGTGATTTTTGCACATTAATTTTGTATCCTGAGACTTTGCTGAAGTTGCTTATCAGCTGAAGGAGATTTGGGGCTGAGACAATGGGGTTTTCTAAATATACAATCACGTCATCTGCAAACAGGGACAATTTGACTTCTTCTTTTCCTAACTGGATACCCTTGATTTCTTTCTCTTGCCTGATTGCCCTAGCCAGAACTTCCAAGACTATGTTGAATAGGAGTGGTGAGAGAGGGCATCCCTGTCTTGTGCCAGTTTTCAAAGGGAATTTTTTCCAGTTTTTGCCCATTCAGAATGATATTAGCTGTGGGTTTTGTCATAAATAGCTTCTTATGATTTGGAGAACGTCATCAATACCGAATGTTAGTTGAGCGTTTTTAGCATGACGGGCTGTTGAATTTTTTCAAAAGCCTTTTTTTGCAATCGATTGAGATCATCATGTGGTTCTTGTCTTTGGTTTTGTTTATATGCTTGATTACATTTTGTTGATTGCGAAATGTTGAACCAGCCTTGCACTCCCAGGGATGAAGCCCACTTGATCATTGTGGTATAAGCTTTTTGATGTGCTGCTGAATCCGGTTTTGCCAGTATTTTAATTGAGAGATTTTTGCATCGATGTTCATTCAGGATATTGGCCTTAAAAATTCTCCTCTTTTGTGTGGTGTCTCTGCCAGGCTTTGGTAATCAGGATGATGTTGGCCTACATAAAATGAGTTAGGACTTATTCCCTCTTTTTGCTATTGATTGGCAGAGTTCATAAGGAATGGTACCAGCTCCTCCTTGTACCTCTGGTAAAATTCAGCTGTGAATCCATCTGGTCCTGGACTTTTTTTGGTGGGTAGGCTATTAATTGTTGCCTCAATTTCAGAGCCTGCTATTGGTCTATTCAGGGATTCAACTTCTTCCTGGTTTAGTCTTGGGAGAGTGTAAGTGTCCAGGAAATTATCCGTTTCTTTAGATTTTCTAGTTGATTTGCGTAAAGGCGTTTATAGTATTCTCTGATGGTTGTTTGTATTTCTGTGGGGTCGGTGGTGATATCCCCTTTATCATTTTTTATTGCGTCTATTTGATTCCTCTCTCTTTCTTCTTTATTAGTCTTGCTAGCGGTCTGTCAATTTTGTTGATCTTTTCAAAAAACCAACTCCTGGATTCACTGATTTTTTGGAGGTTTTTTGTGTCTCTATCTCCTTCAGTTCTGCTCTGATCGAGTTATTTCTTGCCTTC
Source organism: Rhinopithecus roxellana (assembly GCF_007565055.1). NCBI lineage: Eukaryota > Metazoa > Chordata > Mammalia > Primates > Cercopithecidae > Rhinopithecus > Rhinopithecus roxellana. Next base: position 12,986 of record NW_022141702.1, read on the forward strand.
TGCTAGCTTTTGAATGTGTCTGCTCTTGCCTCTCTAGTTCTTTTAATTGGTGATGTTAGAGTGTCAATTTTAGATCTTTCACTGCTTTCTCGTTTGTGGGCATTTACGTGCTATCATTTCCCTCTACACACTGCTTTCAATGTGTCCCAGAGATTCTGGTATGTTGTATCTTTGTTCTAATTGGTTTCAAAGAACATCTTTATTTCTGCTTTCATTTCGTTATGTACCCAGTAGTCATTCAGGAGCAGGGTGTTCAGTTTCCATGTCGTTGAGCGGTTTTGATTGAGTTTCTTGGTCCTGAGTTCTAGTTTGATTGCACTGTGGTCTGAGAGAGTTTGTTATAATTTCTGTTCTTGTACATTTGCTGAGGAGTGCTTTACTTCCAATTATGTGGTCAATTTTCGAATAAGTGTGATGTGGTGCTGAGAAGAATGTATATTCTGTTGATTTGGGGTGGAGCGTTTCTATAGATGTCTATTAGGTCTGCTTGGTGCAGAGATGAGTTCAATCCTGGATATCCTTGTTAACTTTTCTGTCTCGTTTGATCTGTCTAATGTTGACAGTGGAGTGTTGAAGTCTCCCATTATTATTGTATGGGAGTCTAAGTCTCTTTGTCAGTCTCTAAGGACTTGCTTTATGAATCGGGGTGCTCCTGTATTGGGTGCATATATATTTGGGAGGGTTAGCTCTTCCTGTTGAATTGATCCCTTTACCATTATGTAATGGCCTTCTTTGTCTCTTTTGATCTTTGATGGTTTAAAGTCTGTTTTATCAGAGACTAGGATTGCAACCCCTGCTTTTTTTTGTTCTCCATTTGCTTGGTAGATCTTCCTCCATCCCTTTATTTTGAGCCTATGTATGTCTCTGCATGTGAGATGGGTCTCCTGAATACAGCAGACTGATGGGTCTTGACTCTTTATCCAGTTTTCCAGTCTGTGTCTTTTTTTTTTTTTTTTTTTTTTTTTGAGGCGGAGTCTCGCTCTGTCGCCCGGGCTGGAGTGCAGTGGCCGGATCTCAGCTCACTGCAAGCTCCGCCTCCCGGGTTTACGCCATTCTGCTGCCTCATCCTCCCGTCCAGTCTGTGTCTTTTAATTGGAGCATTTAGTCCATTTACATTTAAGGTTAATATTGTTATGTGTGAACTTGATCCTGTCATTATGATATTAACTGGTTATTTTGCTCGTTAGTTGATGCAGTTTCTTCCTAGCCTCGATGGTCTTTACATTTTGGCATGTTTTTGCAATGGCTGGTACCGGTTGTTCCTTTCCATGTTTAGGGCTTCCTTCAGGGTCTCTTGTAAGGCAGGCCTGGTGGTGAGAAAATCTCTAAGCATTTGCTTATCTGTAAAGGATTTTATTTCTCCTTCACTTATGAACTTAGTTTGGCTGGATATGAAATTCTGGGTTGAAAATTCTTTTCTTTAAGAACGTTAACATTGGTCCCCACTCTCTTCTGGCTTGTAGATTTCTGCCGAGAGATCTGCTGTTAGCCTGATGGGCTTCCCTTTGTGGGTAACCCGACCTTTCTCTCTGGCTGCCCTTAAGATTTTTTCCTTCATTTCAACTTCGGTGAATCTGGCAATTGTGTGTCTTGGAGTTGCTCTTCTGGAGGAGTATCTTTGTGGCGTTCTCTGTATTTCCTGAATTTGAATGTTGGCCTGCCCTACTAGGTTGGGGAAATTCTCCTGGATGATATCCTGAAGAGTTTTCCAACTTGGTTCCATTTTCCCCCTCACTTTCAGGCACCCCAATCAGACGTAGATTTGGTCTTTTTACATAATCCCATACTTCTTGCAGGCTTTGTTCATTTCTTTTTCTTCTTTTTTCTTTTGGTTTCTCTTCTCGCTTCATTTCATTCATTTGATCCTCAATCGCTGATACTCTTTCTTCCAGTTGACCAAGTCGGTTACTGAAGCTTGTGCATTTGTCACGTATTTCTCGTGTCATGGTTTTCATCTCTGTCATTTCGTTTATGATCTTCTCTGCATTAATGAGTCTAGCTGTCAATTCTTCCACTCTTTTTTCAAGATTTTGAGTTTCCTTGCGCTGGGTACGTCATTCCTCCTTTAGCTCTGAGAAGTTTGATGGACTGAAGCCTTCTTCTCTCATCTCGTCAAAGTCATTCTCTGACCAGCTTTGATCCGTTGCTGGCGATGGGCTGCGCTCCTTTGCAGGGGGAGATGCGCTCTTATTTTTTGAATTTCCAGCTTTTCTGCCCTGCTTCTTCCCCATCTTTGTGGTTTTATCTGTCTCTGGTCTTTGATGATGGTGACGTACTGATGGGGTTTTGGTATAGGTGTCCTTCCTGTTTGATAGTTTTCCTTCTGACAGTCAGAAGGACTGTCTGTTGTCTGTTGGAGATTGCTTGAGGTCCACTCCAGACCCTGTTTGCCTGGGTATCAGCAGCAGAGTTTGCCGAAGATAGCATATTGCTGAACAGCGAGTGTACCTGTCTGATTCTTCCTTTGGAAGTTTCCTCTCAGGGGTGTCCTCCACCCTGTGAGGTGTGGGGTGTCAGACTGCCCCTAGTGGGTGATGTCTCCCAGCTAGGCTACTCAGGGGTCAGGCACCCACTGAGCAGGCAGTCTGTCCGTTCTCAGATCTCAACCTTCGCGTTGGGAGATCCACGGCTCTCCCCAAAGCTGTCAGACAGAGTTGTTCGCGTCTGCACCGGCCCCCGCTGCTTCCCCTGTTGGTCTTCAGCTGTGCGCTGTCCCCAGAGGTGGAGACTAAAGAGAAAGGCAGGCTTCCTTGAGTTGCTGTGAGCTGCACCCAGTTCGAGCTTCCCAGCGGCTACGTTTACCCACTTAAGCCTCAGCAATGGCCGGCGCCCCTCCCCCAGCCTCGCTGCTGCCTTGCGGATAGATCGCTGCAGACCGCTGTGTTAGCAGTGAGGGAGGCTCCGTGGGCGTGGGACCCTCCGGGCCAGGTGTGGGATATATTCTCCTGGTGTGCCTGTCTGCTTAAAGCACAGTATTGGGGTGGGAGTTACCCGATTTTCCAGGTGTTGTGTGTCTCAGTTTCCCTGGCTAGGAAAACGGATTCCCTTCCCCCTTGGCTTCCAGGTGAGGCGATGCCTTGCCCTGCTTCAGCTCTCGCTGGGAAACTGCATTCGATGTGTGGGAATGCAAACTTTCAGCCGTTACCGTTTCTCCTCAGTGTTCAGTTTGTCACCACTGTTTTCTGGAATCTCAATGGGATACTTCTGAACGCAATTAAGCTACGTGACAAAGGAATATCCTCAGATGAAACTAGAAACGAAGCTCCTAGTTACAACTCTCTTCGGGTGATCTGTATTCTCATCTCCACATAATTACACTTATATTTATGCGTCGTCTACACATTCATAACAGTCTTTGGAGGAAACCTGAGAAGTTCCTTGGATCGTCATTGAGGCCTCAGCTTATAAGGATATATCAATCACTTCAAAGGTGACAGAAGACTTTCTGCGAAAGTTGCTTTGTCTTGATCTGTAATCCTCTCACAGAGTTAAGCTTCAGTTCTCAGGAAGCCGTTTTGCTAACACTCTTTATCGTGGAATCTGCTATGAGATTTGGGAGCCCTTAAGGGCCCATGGATGAAAACAGGACAATATCCTCAGATAATAACTGGAGAGAAGCTTCGCGAGATTGCTTCCTTGATGTGTGGACTTCATCCCCAGCGTTCCACCCTTCCCTTCGGTGGGGACCATTTGTAACTCTTTATCTTGTGTTTTGCAGGGTGCATTGGGGAGCTCACTCAAAACAGCTACGAAAAAAAGGAAACTCTCCTCAGATCAAAAACTAGAACAGAGCCTTTGAGAAAGAGAAACTGTATTTCACGATATGTGAAGCAACTCACAGCAGTTACACTTTTCTCCTCAGTGTTCCGTTGCTAACACAGTTTCTGGAAAATTTTTCTGCCATTGTTATACTTCTGAACGCAAAGAAACTTACATTGACAAACGAAATATCCGCCGATGACAAACTAGAGAGAAGCTCTGTTTAGAAAACTTCTTGGGATGTGTGAATTCATCTCACAGAATTACATTATGTTCATGCAGCAATCCATTAACACTGTCTTTGAGGAACCTGAGAAGGACTCTTTTATCGCATGCGACTACCATAATAAAGGAAATACCTAGCTCAAAACGTGAAAGACGTTTTCTGAGAAAACTTCTTTGAGCTCTGTGACTTCCTCTAACAGAGTTACAGCTTAGTTCCAGGAAGCAGTTGATAAACAACTCTTTCGTGGGAATCTGCCAATGAGATTTGGAGCCCGTAGGGGCACACTGGTGAAAAGGGAAATTATCCTCCAGTAATAACTATAGTGAGGGTGGCGGGGCGGAGCAAGTGGCCGAATAGGAACAGCTCCAGTCTTCCCAACTCCCAGCCGCGATGTTCAGTGGCGTGACACAGAACACCGGTTGAGTTCTGATTTTCAAACTGAGGTACTTGGGGTCATCTCAACTATGAGTGCTGACAATCCAGTGCTGCGTCAGCTTTTCGCAGCCTGACCATCG
>NW_022141703.1:0-12127 GCF_007565055.1 Rhinopithecus roxellana
GCTAACAAACTGATCAATGAAGAGAAACGTGTAACTCTGGGAGTTGCATTCACACATGGCAATGCAGTTTCTCAGAAAGCTTCTCTTTAGTTATTATGTGAGGATATTTGCTTTATCACCATGGGCCCCAATAGACTCCCAAATATCACTTGCAGATTCCACGAAGAGAGTGTTAGCAAACTCTTCTTGAGGCAGAGTTTGTAACTCTGTGAGATGAACTCACAGATCAGAAAGAAGTTTCTCAGAAAGCTTCTTTCACGTTTTGAACGGATGAAATTTCCTTTATCAGCGTAGGCCTCAATGTGATCCAAAGAAGCCCTTCTCAGTTTCCCCAAAGACAGTGTTAATGGACTGCTCCACGAAACATAAGTGTAACTCTGTGAGATGAATTCACACATCACCAAGAAGTTTCTAAGAAAGCTTCTTTCTAGTTTTCATCTGTGGATATTTCCTTTGTCACTGTAATGTTCATTGCGCTATGAAGTATCTAATTGCAGATTTCCAGAAAACTGTGCTAACAAACTGATCAATGAAGAGAAACGTGTAACTCTGTGAGTTGCATTCACACATGGCAATGCAGTTTCTCAGAAAGCTTCTCTTTAGTTATTATGTGAGGATATTTGCTTTATCACCATGGGCCCCAATAGACTCCCAAATATCACTTTGCAGATTCCACGAAGAGAGTGTTAGCAAACTGCTTCTTGAGGCAGAGTTTGTAACTCTGTGAGATGAACTCACAGATCAGAAAGAAGTTTCTCAGAAAGCTTCTTTCACGTTTTGAACGGATGAAATTTCCTTTATCAGCGTAGGCCTCAATGTGATCCAAAGAAGCCCTTCTCAGTTTCCCCAAAGACAGTGTTAATGGACTGCTCCACGAAACATAAGTGTAACTCTGTGAGATGAATTCACACATCACCAAGAAGTTTCTAAGAAAGCTTCTTTCTAGTTTTCATCTGTGGATATTTCCTTGTCACTGTAATGTTCATGGCGCTATGAAGTATCTAATTGCAGATTTCCAGAAAACTGTGCTAACAAACTGATCAATGAAGAGAAACGTGTAACTCTGGGAGTTGCATTCACACATGGCAATGCAGTTTCTCAGAAAGCTTCTCTTTAGTTATTATGTGAGGATATTTGCTTTATCACCATGGGCCCCAATAGACTCCCAAATATCACTTTGCAGATTCCACGAAGAGAGTGTTAGCAAACTGCTTCTTGAGGCAGAGTTTGTAACTCTGTGAGATGAACTCATAGATCAGAAAGAAGTTTCTCAGAAAGCTTCTTTCACGTTTTGAACGGATGAAATTTCCTTTATCAGCGTAGGCCTCAATGTGATCCAAAGAAGCCCTTCTCAGTTTCCCCAAAGACAGTGTTAATGGACTGCTCCACGAAACATAAGTGTAACTCTGTGAGATGAATTCACACATCACCAAGAAGTTTCTAAGAAAGCTTCTTTCTAGTTTTCATCTGTGGTTATTTCCTTTGTCACTGTAATGTTCATTGCGCTATGAAGTATCTAATTGCAGATTTCCAGAAAACTGTGCTAACAAACTGATCAATGAAGAGAAACGTGTAACTCTGTGAGTTGCATTCACACATGGCAATGCAGTTTCTCAGAAAGCTTCTCTTTAGTTATTATGTGAGGATATTTGCTTTATCACCATGGGCCCCAATAGACTCCCAAATATCACTTTGCAGATTCCACGAAGAGAGTGTTAGCAAACTGCTTCTTGAGGCAGAGTTTGTAACTCTGTGAGATGAACTCACAGATCAGAAAGAAGTTTCTCAGAAAGCTTCTTTCACGTTTTGAACGGATGAAATTTCCTTTATCAGCGTAGGCCACAATGTGATCCAAAGAAGCCCTTCTCAGTTTCCCCAAAGACACTGTTAACGGACTGCTCCACGAAACATAAGTGTAACTCTGTGAGATGAATTCACACATCACCAAGAAGTTTCTAAGAAAGCTTCTTTCTAGTTTTCATCTGTGGATATTTCCTTTGTCACTGTAATGTTCATTGCGCTATGAAGTATCTAATTGCAGATTTCCAGAAAACTCTGCTAACAAACTGATCAATGAAGAGAAACGTGTAACTCTGTGAGTTGCATTCACACATGGCAATGCAGTTTCTCAGAAAGCTTCTCTTTAGTTATTATGTGAGGATATTTGCTTTATCACCATGGGCCCCAATAGACTCCCAAATATCACTTTGCAGATTCCACGAAGAGAGTGTTAGCAAACTGCTTCTTGAGGCAGAGTTTGTACCTCTGTGAGAAGAACTCACAGATCAGAAAGAAGTTTCTCAGAAAGCTTCTTTCACGTTTTGAACGGATGAAATTTCCTTTATCAGCGTAGGCCTCAATGTGATCCAAAGAAGCCCTTCTCAGTTTCCCCAAAGACAGTGTTAATGGACTGCTCCACGAAACATAAGTGTAACTCTGTGAGATGAATTCACACATCACCAAGAAGTTTCTAAGAAAGCTTCTTTCTAGTTTTCATCTGTGGTTATTTCCTTTGTCACTGTAATGTTCATTGCGCTATGAAGTATCTAATTGCAGATATCCAAAAAACTGTGCTAACAAACTGATCAATGAAGAGAAACGTGTAACTCTGTGAGTTGCATTCACACATGGCAATGCAGTTTCTCAGAAAGCTTCTCTTTAGTTATTATGTGAGGATATTTGCTTTATCACCATGGGCCCCAATAGACTCCCATATATCACTTTGCAGATTCCACGAAGAGAGTGTTAGCAAACTGCTTCTTGAGGCAGAGTTTGTAACTCTGTGAGATGAACTCACAGATCAGAAAGAAGTTTCTCAGAAAGCTTCTTTCACGTTTTGAACAGGATGAAATTTCCTTTATCAGCGTAGGCCTCAATGTGATCCAAAGAAGCCCTTCTCAGTTTCCCCAAAGACAGTGTTAATGGACTGCTCCACGAAACATAAGTGTAACTCTGTGAGATGAATTCACACATCACCAAGAAGTTTCTAAGAAAGCTTCTTTCTAGTTTTCATCTGTGGATATTTCCTTTGTCACTGTAATGTTCATTGCGCTATGAAGTATCTAATTGCAGATTTCCAGAAAACTGTGCTAACAAACTGATCAATGAAGAGAAACGTGTAACTCTGGGAGTTGCATTCACACATGGCAATGCAGTTTCTCAGAAAGCTTCTCTTTAGTTATTATGTGAGGATATTTGCTTTATCACCATGGGCCCCAATAGACTCCCAAATATCACTTTGCAGATTCCACGAAGAGAGTGTTAGCAAACTGCTTCTTGAGGCAGAGTTTGTAACTCTGTGAGATGAACTCACAGATCAGAAAGAAGTTTCTCAGAAAGCTTCTTTCACGTTTTGAACGGATGAAATTTCCTTTATCAGCGTAGGCCTCAATGTGATCCAAAGAAGCCCTTCTCAGTTTCCCCAAAGACAGTGTTAATGGACTGCTCCACGAAACATAAGTGTAACTCTGTGAGATGAATTCACACATCACCAAGAAGTTTCTAAGAAAGCTTCTTTCTAGTTTTCATCTGTGGATATTTCCTTTGTCACTGTAATGTTCATTGCGCTATGAAGTATCTAATTGCAGATTTCCAGAAAAACTGTGCTAACAAACTGATCAATGAAGAGAAACGTGTAACTCTGTGAGTTGCATTCACACATGGCAATGCAGTTTCTCAGAAAGCTTCTCTTTAGTTATTATGTGAGGATATTTGCTTTATCACCATGGGCCCCAATAGACTCCCATATATCACTTTGCAGATTCCACGAAGAGAGTGTTAGCAAACTGCTTCTTGAGGCAGAGTTTGTAACTCTGTGAGATGAACTCACAGATCAGAAAGAAGTTTCTCAGAAAGCTTCTTTCACGTTTTGAACGGATGAAATTTCCTTTATCAGCGTAGGCCTCAATGTGATCCAAAGAAGCCCTTCTCAGTTTCCCCAAAGACAGTGTTAATGGACTGCTCCACGAAACATAAGTGTAACTTTGTGAGATGAATTCACACATCACCAAGAAATTTCTAAGAAAGCTTCTTTCTAGTTTTCATCTGTGGATATTTCCTTTGTCACTGTAATGTTCATGGCGCTATGAAGTATCTAATTGCAGATTTCCAGAAAACTGTGCTAACAAACTGATCAATGAAGAGAAACGTGTAACTCTGGGAGTTGCATTCACACATGGCAATGCAGTTTCTCAGAAAGCTTCTCTTTAGTTATTATGTGAGGATATTTGCTTTTTCACCATGGGCCCCAATAGACTCCCAAATATCACTTTGCAGATTCCACGAAGAGAGTGTTAGCAAACTGCTTCTTGAGGCAGAGTTTGTAACTCTGTGAGATGAACTCACTAGATCAGAAAGAAGTTTCTCAGAAAGCTTCTTTCACGTTTTGAACGGATGAAATTTCCTTTATCAGCGTAGGCCTCAATGTGATCCAAAGAAGCCCTTCTCAGTTTCCCCAAAGACAGTGTTAATGGACTGCTCCACGAAACATAAGTGTAACTCTGTGAGATGAATTCACACATCACCAAGAAGTTTCTAAGAAAGCTTCTTTCTAGTTTTCATCTGTGGTTATTTCCTTTGTCACTGTAATGTTCATTGCGCTATGAAGTATCTAATTGCAGATTTCCAGAAAACTGTGCTAACAAACTGATCAATGAAGAGAAACGTGTAACTCTGTGAGTTGCATTCACACATGGCAATGCAGTTTCTCAGAAAGCTTCTCTTTAGTTATTATGTGAGGATATTTGCTTTATCACCATGGGCCCCAATAGACTCCCAAATATCACTTTGCAGATTCCACGAAGAGAGTGTTAGCAAACTGCTTCTTGAGGCAGAGTTTGTAACTCTGTGAGATGAACTCACAGATCAGAAAGAAGTTTCTCAGAAAGCTTCTTTCACGTTTTGAACGGATGAAATTTCCTTTATCAGCGTAGGCCTCAATGTGATCCAAAGAAGCCCTTCTCAGTTTCCCCAAAGACAGTGTTAACGGACTGCTCCACGAAACATAAGTGTAACTCTGTGAGATGAATTCACACATCACCAAGAAGTTTCTAAGAAAGCTTCTTTCTAGTTTTCATCTGTGGATATTTCCTTTGTCACTGTAATGTTCATTGCGCTATGAAGTATCTAATTGCAGATTTCCAGAAAACTCTGCTAACAAACTGATCAATGAAGAGAAACGTGTAACTCTGTGAGTTGCATTCACACATGGCAATGCAGTTTCTCAGAAAGCTTCTCTTTAGTTATTATGTGAGGATATTTGCTTTATCACCATGGGCCCCAATAGACTCCCAAATATCACTTTGCAGATTCCACGAAGAGAGTGTTAGCAAACTGCTTCTTGAGGCAGAGTTTGTACCTCTGTGAGAAGAACTCACAGATCAGAAAGAAGTTTCTCAGAAAGCTTCTTTCACGTTTTGAACGGATGAAATTTCCTTTATCAGCGTAGGCCTCAATGTGATCCAAAGAAGCCCTTCTCAGTTTCCCCAAAGACAGTGTTAATGGACTGCTCCACGAAACATAAGTGTAACTCTGTGAGATGAATTCACACATCACCAAGAAGTTTCTAAGAAAGCTTCTTTCTAGTTTTCATCTGTGGTTATTTCCTTTGTCACTGTAATGTTCATTGCGCTATGAAGTATCTAATTGCAGATTTCCAGAAAACTGTGCTAACAAACTGATCAATGAAGAGAAACGTGTAACTCTGTGAGTTGCATTCACACATGGCAATGCAGTTTCTCAGAAAGCTTCTCTTTAGTTATTATGTGAGGATATTTGCTTTATCACCATGGGCCCCAATAGACTCCCAAATATCACTTTGCAGATTCCACGAAGAGAGTGTTAGCAAACTGCTTCTTGAGGCAGAGTTTGTAACTCTGTGAGATGAACTCACAGATCAGAAAGAAGTTTCTCAGAAAGCTTCTTTCACGTTTTGAACGGATGAAATTTCCTTTATCAGCGTAGGCCATCAATGTGATCCAAAGAAGCCCTTCTCAGTTTCCCCAAAGACAGTGTTAACTGGACTGCTCCACGAAACATAAGTGTAACTCTGTGAGATGAATTCACACATCACCAAGAAGTTTCTAAGAAAGCTTCTTTCTAGTTTTCATCTGTGGATATTTCCTTTGTCACTGTAATGTTCATTGCGCTATGAAGTATCTAATTGCAGATTTCCAGAAAACTGTGCTAACAAACTGATCAATGAAGAGAAACGTGTAACTCTGTGAGTTGCATTCACACATGGCAATGCAGTTTCTCAGAAAGCTTCTCTTTAGTTATTATGTGAGGATATTTGCTTTATCACCATGGGCCCCAATAGACTCCCAAATATCACTTTGCAGATTCCACGAAGAGAGTGTTAGCAAACTGCTTCTTGAGGCAGAGTTTGTACCTCTGTGAGAAGAACTCACAGATCAGAAAGAAGTTTCTCAGAAAGCTTCTTTCACGTTTTGAACGGATGAAATTTCCTTTATCAGCGTAGGCCTCAATGTGATCCAAAGAAGCCCTTCTCAGTTTCCCCAAAGACAGTGTTAATGGACTGCTCCACGAAACATAAGTGTAACTCTGTGAGATGAATTCACACATCACCAAGAAGTTTCTAAGAAAGCTTCTTTCTAGTTTTCATCTGTGGTTATTTCCTTTGTCACTGTAATGTTCATTGCGCTATGAAGTATCTAATTGCAGATATCCAAAAAACTGTGCTAACAAACTGATCAATGAAGAGAAACGTGTAACTCTGTGAGTTGCATTCACACATGGCAATGCAGTTTCTCAGAAAGCTTCTCTTTAGTTATTATGTGAGGATATTTGCTTTATCACCATGGGCCCCAATAGACTCCCATATATCACTTTGCAGATTCCACGAAGAGAGTGTTAGCAAACTGCTTCTTGAGGCAGAGTTTGTAACTCTGTGAGATGAACTCACAGATCAGAAAGAAGTTTCTCAGAAAGCTTCTTTCACGTTTTGAACAGATGAAATTTCCTTTATCAGCGTAGGCCTCAATGTGATCCAAAGAAGCCCTTCTCAGTTTCCCCAAAGACAGTGTTAATGGACTGCTCCACGAAACATAAGTGTAACTCTGTGAGATGAATTCACACATCACCAAGAAGTTTCTAAGAAAGCTTCTTTCTAGTTTTCATCTGTGGATATTTCCTTTGTCACTGTAATGTTCATTGCGCTATGAAGTATCTAATTGCAGATTTCCAGAAAACTGTGCTAACAAACTGATCAATGAAGAGAAACGTGTAACTCTGGGAGTTGCATTCACACATGGCAATGCAGTTTCTCAGAAAGCTTCTCTTTAGTTATTATGTGAGGATATTTGCTTTATCACCATGGGCCCCAATAGACTCCCAAATATCACTTTGCAGATTCCACGAAGAGAGTGTTAGCAAACTGCTTCTTGAGGCAGAGTTTGTAACTCTGTGAGATGAACTCACAGATCAGAAAGAAGTTTCTCAGAAAGCTTCTTTCACGTTTTGAACGGATGAAATTTCCTTTATCAGCGTAGGCCTCAATGTGATCCAAAGAAGCCCTTCTCAGTTTCCCCAAAGACAGTGTTAATGGACTGCTCCACGAAACATAAGTGTAACTCTGTGAGATGAATTCACACATCACCAAGAAGTTTCTAAGAAAGCTTCTTTCTAGTTTTCATCTGTGGATATTTCCTTTGTCACTGTAATGTTCATTGCGCTATGAAGTATCTAATTGCAGATTTCCAGAAAACTGTGCTAACAAACTGATCAATGAAGAGAAACGTGTAACTCTGTGAGTTGCATTCACACATGGCAATGCAGTTTCTCAGAAAGCTTCTCTTTAGTTATTATGTGAGGATATTTGCTTTATCACCATGGGCCCCAATAGACTCCCAAATATCACTTTGCAGATTCCACGAAGAGAGTGTTAGCAAACTGCTTCTTGAGGCAGAGTTTGTAACTCTGTGAGATGAACTCACAGATCAGAAAGAAGTTTCTCAGAAAGCTTCTTTCACGTTTTGAACGGATGAAATTTCCTTTATCAGCGTAGGCCTCAATGTGATCCAAAGAAGCCCTTCTCAGTTTCCCCAAAGACAGTGTTAATGGACTGCTCCACGAAACATAAGTGTAACTCTGTGAGATGAATTCACACATCACCAAGAAGTTTCTAAGAAAGCTTCTTTCTAGTTTTCATCTGTGGATATTTCCTTTGTCACTGTAATGTTCATTGCGCTATGAAGTATCTAATTGCAGATTTCCAGAAAACTGTGCTAACAAACTGATCAATGAAGAGAAACGTGTAACTCTGTGAGTTGCATTCACACATGGCAATGCAGTTTCTCAGAAAGCTTCTCTTTAGTTATTATGTGAGGATATTTGCTTTATCACCATGGGCCCCAATAGACTCCCAAATATCACTTTGCAGATTCCACGAAGAGAGTGTTAGCAAACTGCTTCTTGAGGCAGAGTTTGTAACTCTGTGAGATGAACTCACAGATCAGAAAGAAGTTTCTCAGAAAGCTTCTTTCACGTTTTGAACGGATGAAATTTCCTTTATCAGCGTAGGCCTCAATGTGATCCAAAGAAGCCCTTCTCAGTTTCCCCAAAGACAGTGTTAATGGACTGCTCCACGAAACATAAGTGTAACTCTGTGAGATGAATTCACACATCACCAAGAAGTTTCTAAGAAAGCTTCTTTCTAGTTTTCATCTGTGGATATTTCCTTTGTCACTGTAATGTTCATTGCGCTATGAAGTATCTAATTGCAGATTTCCAGAAAACTGTGCTAACAAACTGATCAATGAAGAGAAACGTGTAACTCTGTGAGTTGCATTCACACATGGCAATGCAGTTTCTCAGAAAGCTTCTCTTTAGTTATTATGTGAGGATATTTGCTTTATCACCATGGGCCCCAATAGACTCCCAAATATCACTTTGCAGATTCCACGAAGAGAGTGTTAGCAAACTGCTTCTTGAGGCAGAGTTTGTAACTCTGTGAGATGAACTCACAGATCAGAAAGAAGTTTCTCAGAAAGCTTCTTTCACGTTTTGAACGGATGAAATTTCCTTTATCAGCGTAGGCCTCAATGTGATCCAAAGAAGCCCTTCTCAGTTTCCCCAAAGACAGTGTTAATGGACTGCTCCACGAAACATAAGTGTAACTCTGTGAGATGAATTCACACATCACCAAGAAGTTTCTAAGAAAGCTTCTTTCTAGTTTTCATCTGTGGATATTTCCTTTGTCACTGTAATGTTCATTGCGCTATGAAGTATCTAATTGCAGATTTCCAGAAAACTGTGCTAACAAACTGATCAATGAAGAGAAACGTGTAACTCTGTGAGTTGCATTCACACATGGCAATGCAGTTTCTCAGAAAGCTTCTCTTTAGTTATTATGTGAGGATATTTGCTTTATCACCATGGGCCCCAATAGACTCCCAAATATCACTTTGCAGATTCCACGAAGAGAGTGTTAGCAAACTGCTTCTTGAGGCAGAGTTTGTACCTCTGTGAGAAGAACTCACAGATCAGAAAGAAGTTTCTCAGAAAGCTTCTTTCACGTTTTGAACGGATGAAATTTCCTTTATCAGCGTAGGCCTCAATGTGATCCAAAGAAGCCCTTCTCAGTTTCCCCAAAGACAGTGTTAATGGACTGCTCCACGAAACATAAGTGTAACTCTGTGAGATGAATTCACACATCACCAAGAAGTTTCTAAGAAAGCTTCTTTCTAGTTTTCATCTGTGGATATTTCCTTTGTCACTGTAATGTTCATTGCGCTATGAAGTATCTAATTGCAGATATCCAAAAAACTGTGCTAACAAACTGATCAATGAAGAGAAACGTGTAACTCTGTGAGTTGCATTCACACATGGCAATGCAGTTTCTCAGAAAGCTTCTCTTTAGTTATTATGTGAGGATATTTGCTTTATCACCATGGGCCCCAATAGACTCCCAAATATCACTTTGCAGATTCCACGAAGAGAGTGTTAGCAAACTGCTTCTTGAGGCAGAGTTTGTAACTCTGTGAGATGAACTCACAGATCAGAAAGAAGTTTCTCAGAAAGCTTCTTTCACGTTTTGAACGGATGAAATTTCCTTTATCAGCGTAGGCCTCAATGTGATCCAAAGAAGCCCTTCTCAGTTTCCCCAAAGACAGTGTTAATGGACTGCTCCACGAAACATAAGTGTAACTCTGTGAGATGAATTCACACATCACCAAGAAGTTTCTAAGAAAGCTTCTTTCTAGTTTTCATCTGTGGATATTTCCTTTGTCACTGTAATGTTCATTGCGCTATGAAGTATCTAATTGCAGATTTCCAGAAAACTGTGCTAACAAACTGATCAATGAAGAGAAACGTGTAACTCTGGGAGTTGCATTCACACATGGCAATGCAGTTTCTCAGAAAGCTTCTCTTTAGTTATTATGTGAGGATATTTGCTTTATCACCATGGGCCCCAATAGACTCCCAAATATCACTTTGCAGATTCCACGAAGAGAGTGTTAGCAAACTGCTTCTTGAGGCAGAGTTTGTAACTCTGTGAGATGAACTCACAGATCAGAAAGAAGTTTCTCAGAAAGCTTCTTTCACGTTTTGAACGGATGAAATTTCCTTTATCAGCGTAGGCCTCAATGTGATCCAAAGAAGCCCTTCTCAGTTTCCCCAAAGACAGTGTTAATGGACTGCTCCACGAAACATAAGTGTAACTCTGTGAGATGAATTCACACATCACCAAGAAGTTTCTAAGAAAGCTTCTTTCTAGTTTTCATCTGTGGATATTTCCTTTGTCACTGTAATGTTCATGCGCTATGAAGTATCTAATTGCAGATTTCCAGAAAACTGTGCTAACAAACTGATCAATGAAGAGAAACGTGTAACTCTGGGAGTTGCATTCACACATGGCAATGCAGTTTCTCAGAAAGCTTCTCTTTAGTTATTATGTGAGGATATTTGCTTTATCACCATGGGCCCCAATAGACTCCCAAATATCACTTTGCAGATTCCACGAAGAGAGTGTTAGCAAACTGCTTCTTGAGGCAGAGTTTGTAACTCTGTGAGATGAACTCACAGATCAGAAAGAAGTTTCTCAGAAAGCTTCTTTCACGTTTTGAACGGATGAAATTTCCTTTATCAGCGTAGGCCTCAATGTGATCCAAAGAAGCCCTTCTCAGTTTCCCCAAAGACAGTGTTAATGGACTGCTCCACGAAACATAAGTGTAACTCTGTGAGATGAATTCACACATCACCAAGAAGTTTCTAAGAAAGCTTCTTTCTAGTTTTCATCTGTGGATATTTCCTTTGTCACTGTAATGTTCATTGCGCTATGAAGTATCTAATTGCAGATTTCCAGAAAACTGTGCTAACAAACTGATCAATGAAGAGAAACGTGTAACTCTGGGAGTTGCATTCACACATGGCAATGCAGTTTCTCAGAAAGCTTCTCTTTAGTTATTATGTGAGGATATTTGCTTTATCACCATGGGCCCCAATAGACTCCCAAATATCACTTTGCAGATTCCACGAAGAGAGTGTTAGCAAACTGCTTCTTGAGGCAGAGTTTGTAACTCTGTGAGAAGAACTCACAGATCAGAAAGAAGTTTCTCAGAAAGCTTCTTTCACGTTTTGAACGGATGAAATTTCCTTTATCAGCGTTAGGCCTCAATGTGATCCAAAGAAGCCCTTCTCAGTTTCCCCCAAAGACAGTTTGTAATGGACTGACCTCCACGACAACATAAGGTAACTCTGTGAGATGAATTACAAATCACCAAGAAGTTTATAAGAAGTTCTTTATAGTTTTCATCTGTGGATATTTCCTTTGTCACTGTAATGTTCATTGCGCTATGAAGTATCTAATGCAGATTTCAGAAAACTGTGCTAACAAACTGATCAATGAGAGAAACGTGTAACTCTGGGAGTTGCATTCACACATGGCAATGCCAGTTTCTCAGAAAGCTTCTCTTTAGTTATTATGTGAGGATTTGCTTTATCACCATGGGCCCCAATAGACTCCCAAATATCACTTTGCAGATTCCACGAAGAGAGTGTTAGCAAACTGCTTCTTGAGGCAGAGTTTGTAACTCTGTGAGATGAACTCACAGATCAGAAAGAAGTTTCTCAGAAAGCTTCTTTCACGTTTTGAACGGATGAAATTTCC
>NW_022141704.1:0-65203 GCF_007565055.1 Rhinopithecus roxellana
TCTGTGAGATGAACTCACAGATCAGAAAGAAGTTTCTCAGAAAGCTTCTTTCACGTTTTGAACGGATGAAATTTCCTTTATCAGCGTAGGCCTCAATGTGATCCAAAGAAGCCCTTCTCAGTTTCCCCAAAGACAGTGTTAATGGACTGCTCCACGAAACATAAGTGTAACTCTGTGAGATGAATTCACACATCACCAAGAAGTTTCTAAGAAAGCTTCTTTCTAGTTTTCATCTGTGGATATTTCCTTTGTCACCAAGGTTCATTGCGCTAAAGTATCGAATTCAGATTTCCAGAAAACTGTGTTAACAAACTGATCACTGAAGAGAACGTGTAACTCTGTGAGTTGCATTCACACATGGCAATGCAGTTTCTCAGAAAGCTTCTCTTAGTTATTATGTGAGGATATTTCCTTTTTCCCCATAGCCCTCAAGAGCTCCAATATACCTTGGCAGAATCCACGACAACAGTGTTAGCAAACTGTTCCCAGAAGGGAAGGGTGGAACTCGTGTGATGAAGCCGCACATCAGAAAGGAATCTCTCAGAAGCTTCTCTCTAGTTATTATGTGAGGATATTTCCTTTTTCACCATGGGCCCCTATGGTCTCCCAAATATCACTTTACAGATTCCACGAAAAGAGTGTTAGCAAACTGCTTCCTGAAGTCTAAGTTATAAGTCTGAGATGAACTCACAGATCAGAAAGAAGTTTCTCAGAAAGCTTCTTTCACGTTTTGAACGGATGAAATTTCCTTATCAGCGTAGGCCTCAATGCGATCCAAAGAAGCCTTCTCAGATTCCTCAAAGACAGTGTTAATGGACTGCTCCACGAAACATAAGTGTAACTCTCTGAGATGAATTCACACATCACCAAGAAGTTTCTAAGAAAGCTTCTTTCTAGTTTTCATCTGTGGATATTTCCTTTGTCACCGTAAGGTTCATTGCGCTATGAAGTATCTAATTGCAGATTTCCAGAAAACTGTGTTAACAAACTGATCACTGAGAGAAACGTGTAACTCTGTGAGTTGCATTCAACAGGGCAATGCAGTTTCTCAGAAAGCTTCTCTTTAGTTATTATGTGAGGATATTTCCTTTTTCCCCATAACCCTCAAAGAGCTCCAAATATACCTTGCAGAATCCACGACAACAGTGTTAGCAAACTGTTCCAGAAGGGAAGGGTGGAACTCTGTGTGATGAATGCACACATCAGAAAGGAATCTCTCAGAAAGCTTCTCTCTAGTTATTATGTGAGGATATTTCCTTTTTCACCATGGGCCCCTAAGGGCTTCAAAATATCACTTTACAGATTCCACGAAAAGAGTGTTAGCAAACTGCTTCCTGAAATCTAAATTATAAGTCTGTGAGATGAACTCACAGATCAGAAAGAAGTTTCTCAGAAAGCTTCTTTCACGTTTTGAACGGATGAAATTTCCATTATCAGCGTAGACCTCAGTGCGTTCCAAAGAAACCATTCTCAGATTCCTTAAAGACAGTGTTAATGGACTGCTCCATGAAACATAAGTGTAACTCTCTGAGATGAATTCACACATCACCAAGAAGTTTCTAAGAAAGCTTTTTTTAGTTTCCATCTGTGATATTTCCTTGTCACCGTAAGGTTCATTGCGCTATGAAGTATCTAATAGCAGATTTCCAGAAAACTGTGTTTACAAACTGATCACTGAAGAGAAACGTGTAACTGTGTGAGTTGCATTCAAATGGCAATGCAGTTTCTCAGAAAGCTTCTCTTTAGTTTATGTGAGGATATTTCCTTTTTCACCATAGCTCTCAATGAGCTCCCAAATACACCTTTGCAGAAACCACGACAACAGTGTTAGCAAACTGTTGAAGGAAGAAAGGAATTCCGTGTGATGAAGCCAGACATCAGAAAGGAATCTCTCAGAAAGCTTCTCTCTATTTATTATGTGAGGATATCTCCTTTTTCACCATGGGCCCCTATGGGCTCCCAAATATCACTTTACAGATTCCACGCAAAGAGGTTAGCAAACTGCTTCCTGAAATCTAAGTTATAAATCTGTGAGATGAACTCACAGATCAGAAAGAAGTTTCTCAGAAAGCTTCTTTCACGTTTGAACGGATGAAATTTCCTTTATCATCGTAGGCCTCAATGCGATCCAAAGAAGCCATTCTCAGATCCTCAAAGACAGTGTTAATGGACTGCTCCAAGAAACGTAAGTGTAACTCTGTGAGATGAATTCACACATCACCAAGAAGTTTCCAGAAAGCTTCTTTCTAGTTTTCATCTGTGGATATTTCCTTTGTCACCATAAGTTTCATTGCGCTATGAAGTATCTAATTGCAGATTTCGAGAAAACTGTGTTAAGAAACTGATCACTGAAGAGAAACGTGTAACTCTGTGAGTTGCATTCACACATGGCAATGCAGTTTCTCAGCAAGCTTCTCTCTAGTTATTATGTGAGGATATTTCCTTTTTCTTCATGGGTCCCTATGCGTTCCCAAATATCACTTTCCAGATTCCACGAAAAGAGTGTTAGCAAACTGCTTCCTGAAGTCTAAGTTATAAGTCTGTGAGATGAACTCACAGATCAGAAAGAAGTTTCTCAGAAAGCTTCTCTCACGTTTTGAATGGATGAAATTTCCTTTACAGCGTAGGCCTCAATGCGATCCAAAGAAGCCGTTCTCAGTTTCCTCAAAGACAGTCTTAATGGACTGCGCCATGAAACATAAGTGTAACTCTGTGAGATGAATTCACACATCACCAAGAAGTTTCTACGAAAGCTTCTTTCTAGTTTTCATCTGTGGATATGTCCCTTGTCACGTAAGGTTCATTGTGCTCTGAAGTATCTAATTGCAGATTTCCAGAAAACTGTGTTACAACTAATCACTGAAGAGAAATCTGTAACTCTGTGAGTTGCATTCACACATGGCAATGCAGTTTCTCAGTAAGCTTCTCTTTAGTTATTTGTGAGGATATTTCCTTTTGACCAGAGCCCTCAATGAGCTCCCAAATATACCTTGGCAGAATCCACGACAACAGTGTTAGCAAACTGTTCCAAGAAGGGAAGTGTGGAACTCGGTTTGATGAAGCAACACATCCGAAAGGAATCTCTCAGAAAGCTCTCTCTAGTTTATCATGTGAGGATATTTCCTTTTTCACCACCATGGGCCCCTAGGGGCTCCAATATCGCTTAACAGATTCCAATGAAAGAGGTGGTAGCAAAGTGTTTCCTGAAATCTAAGTTATAAGTCTGTGAGATGAACTCACAGATCAGAAAGAAGTTTCTCAGAAAGCTTCTTTCATGTTTTGAATGCATGAAATTTCCTTTATCAGCGTAGGCCTCAATGCGATCCAAAGAAGCCGTTCTCAGGTTACTCAAGGACAGTGTTAATGGACTTCTCCAGGAAACATAAGTGTAACTCTGTTAGATGAATTCACACATCACCAAGAAGTTTCTAAGAAAGCTTCTTTCTAGTTTTAATCTGTGGATATTTTCCTTTGTCAAAGTAAGGTTCATTGCGCTATGAAGTATCGAATTGCTGATTTCCCGAAAACTGTGTTAACAAACTGATCACTGAAGAGAAACGTGTAACTCTGTGATGTTTGCATTCACACATGGCAATGCAGGGTTCTCAGAAAGCTTCTCTTTAGTTATTATGTGAGGATAGTTCCTTTTTCACCATCGCCCTCAATGAGCTCCCAAATATACCTTTGCAGAATCCACGACAACAGTGTTAGCAAACTGTTCCAAGAAGGGAAGGGTGGAAATCTGTGTGATGAAGCCACACATCAGAAAGGAATCTCTCAGAAAGCTTCTCTCTAGTTATTATGTGTGGATATTTCCTTTTTCAACATGGGCCCCTTTGGGCTCCAAATATCGCTTTACAAATTCACGAAAAGAGTTTTAGCAAACGGCTCCCTGACATCTAAGTTATAAGCCTGTGAGATGAACTCACAGATCAGAAAGAAGGTCTCAGAAAGCTTCTTTCACGTTTTGAACGATGAAATTTCCTTTATCAGCGTAGGCCCTCAATGCGATCCAAAGAAGTCGTTCTCAGATTCCTCAAGGACAGTGTTAATGGACTGCTTCCACGAAACAGTAATTGTACACACTCTGAGAAGAATTCACAACATCACCAAGAAGTTTCTCAGAAAGCTTCTTTCTAGTTTTCATTCATCTGTGGTTATTGTCCTTTGTCAGAAATAGGTTCATTGCGCTGTGAATATCGAATTGCCAGATTTCCAGAAACTGTGTTAACAAACTGATCACTGAAGAGAACGTGTAAACTCGGTGAGTTGCATTCACACATGGCAATGCAGTTTCTCAGAAAGCTTCTCTTTAGTTATTATGTGAGGATATTTCCTTTTTCCCCATAGCCCTCAATGAGCTCCCAAATATACCTTTGGCAGAATCCACAACAACAGCAGTAGCAAACTGTTCCAGTAGGGAAGGGTGGAACTCTGTGTGATGAAGCACATATCAGAAAGGATTCTCTCATAAAGCTCTCTCTAGGTTATTATGTGAGGATAATTTCGTTTTTCATTTCACCAGTGGGCCCCTATGGGCTCCCAAATATCACTTTACAGATTCCACGAAAAGAGTGTTAGCAAACTGCTTCCTGAAGTCTAAGTTATAAGTCTGTGAGATGAACTCACAGATCAAAAGAAGTTTCTCAGAAAGCTTCTTTCACGTTTTGAATGCATGAAATTTCCTCTATTAGTGTAGACCTCAATGCGATCCAAAGAAGCCGTTCTCAGATTCCTCAAAGAGAGTGTTAATGGACTGCTCCACGAACATAAGTGTAACTCTTGTGAGATGAATTCACACATCACCAAGAAGTTTCTAAGAAGCTTCTTTCTAGTTTTCATCTGTGGATGTTTCCTTTGTCACCGTAAGGTTCATTGCGCTATGAAGTATCTAATTGCAGATTTCAAGAAACTGTGTTAACAAACTGATCACTGAAGAGAAACGTGTAACTCTGTGAGTTGCATGCACCCAGGACAATGCAGTTTCTCACAAAGCTTCTCTTTAGTTATTATGTGAGGATATTTCCTTTTTCACACCATAGCCCTCATTGAGCTCCCAAATATACCTTTGCAGAATTCACGACAACAGTGTTAGCAAACTGTTCCAAGAAGGGAAGGGTGGAACTCTGTGTGATGAAGCACACATCAGAAAGGATCTCTCAGAAAGCTTCTTCTCCTAGTTATTATGTGAGGATATTTCCTTTTTCACAATGGGCCCCCATGGGCTCCCAAATATCACTTTACAGATTCCACATAAGAGAGTGTTAGCAAACTGCTTCCTGATGTCTAAGTTATAAGCCTGTGAGATGAAGTCACAGATCAGAAAGAAAGTTTCCCAGAAAGCTTCTTTCATCACGTTTTGAACGATGAAATTCCATTATCAGGATAGGCCTCAATGCGATCCAAAGAAGCCGTTCTCAGATTCCTCAAAGACAGTGTTAATGGACTGCTCCACGAAAGATAGTGTAACTCTGTGAGATGAATTCACACATCACCAAGAAGTTCTAAGAAAGCTTCTTTCTAATTTCATCTGGGGATATTTCCTTTGTCAACCGTAAGTGTCATTGTGCTATGAAGTATCGAATTGGCGATTTCCAGAAAACTGTTCTTAACAAACTGATCTCTGAAGAGGAACGTGTAACTCTGTGAGTTGCATTCACACATGACAATGCAGTTTCTCCAGAAAGCTCTCTATAGTTATTATGTGAGGATATTTCCTTTTTCATCATAGCCCTCAATGAGCTCCCAATATATCTTGCAGAATCCACGACAACAGTGTTAGCAAACTGTTTCAAGAGAAAGGAGGGGTAGAACTCTGTGTGATGAAGCCACAACAGAAAGGAATCTGTCAGAAAGCTTCTCCTCTCGTTATTATGTGAGGATATTTCCTTTTTCTCCATGGGCCCCTCTGGGCTCCCCACTATCACTTTACAGATTCCACGAAAAGAGTGTTAGCAAACTTCTTCCTGAAGACTAAGTTATAAGTCTGTGAGATGAACTCACAGAACAGAAAGAAGATTCTCAGATAGCTTCCTTCACGTTTTGAATGCATGAAATTTCCTTTATCAGCGTATCCTCAATACGATTCAAAGAAGCCGTTCTCAGATTCCTCAAAGACAGTGTTAATGGACTCCACGAAACATAAGTGTAACTCTGTGAGATGAATTCACACATCACCAAGTAGTTTCTAGAAAGCTTCTTTCTAGTTTTCATCTGAGGATATTTCCTTTGTCACCGTAAGGTTCATTGCGGTATGAAGTATCTAATTGCAGATTTCGAGATAACTGTGTTAACAAACTGATCACTGAAGAGAAACGTGTAAACTCTGTGACTTGCATTCACACATGGCAATGCCAGTTTCTCAGAAAGCTTCTCTTTAGTCATTATGTGAGGATATTTCCTTTTTCACCAGAGCCCTCAATGAGCTCCCAATATACCTTTGCAGAATCCATGAAAACAGTGTTAGCAAACTGTTCCAAGAAGGAAGGGTGGAACTCTGTGTGATGAAGCAGCCACATCAGAAAGGAATCTCTCAGAATGCTTCTCTCTAGTTATTATGTGAGGATATGTCCTTTGAAATATGGGCCCCGATGGTCTCCCAAATATCACTTTACAGATTCCACAAAAAGAGTGTTAGCAAACTGCTTCCTGAAGTCTAAGTTATTAGCCTGTGAGATGAGCACACACATCAGAAAGAAGTTTCCTCAGAAAGCTTCTTTCCCGTTTTGAACGATGAAATTTCCCTTATCAGCGTAGGCCTCAATGCGATCCAAAGAAGCCGTTCTCAGATTCCTCAAAGACAGTGTTAATGGACTCCACGAAACATAAGTGTAACTCTCTGAGATGAATTCACACATCACCAAGAAGTTTCTAAGAAAGCTTCTTTCTAGTTTTCATCTGTGGATATTTCCTTTGTCACCGTAAGGTTCATTGCGCTATGAAGTATCTAATTGCAGATTTCCAGAAAACTGTGTTAACAAACTGATCACTGAAGAGAAACGTATAACTCTGTGAGTTGCATTCACACATGGCAATGCAGTTTCTCAGAAAGCTTCTCTTTAGTTATTATGTGAGGATATTTCCTTTTCACCATAGCCCTCAATCAGCTCCCAAATATACCTTTGCAGAAACCACGACAACAGTGCTAGCAAACTGTTCCAGAGAGGGAAGGGTGAACTCTGTGTGATGAAGCCACACATCAGAAAGGAATCTCTCAGAAAAGCTTCTCTCTAGTTATTATGTGAGGATATTTCCTTTTTCACCATGGGCCCCTATGGCTCCCAAATATCACTTTACAGATTCCACGAAAAGAGTGTAAGCAAACTGCTTCCTGCAGTCTAAGTTATAAGTCTGTGAGAAACTCAAAGTTCAGAAAGACGTTTCTCGAAAGCTTCTTTCATGTTTGAAACGGATGAAATTTCCTTTATCAGCGTAGGCATCAATGCGATCCAAAGAAGCCGTTCTCAGATTCCTCAAAGACAGTGTTAATGGACTGCTCCACGATACATAAGTGTAACTCTGTGAGATGAATTCACACATCACCAAGAAGTTTCTAAGAAAGCTTCTTTCTAGTTTTCTTCTGTGGATATTTCCTTTGTCACCGCAAGGTTCACTGCGCTATGAAGTATCGAATTGCAGATTTCCAGAAAACTGTGTTAACAAACTGATCACTGAAGAGAAACGTGTAACTCTGTTAGTTGCATTCACACATGGCAATGCAGTTTCTCAGAAGCTTCTCTTTATTTATTATGTGAGGATATTTCCTCATTCACCATAGCCCTCAATGAGCTCACAAATATACCTTTGCAGAATCCACGAAAACAGTGTATGCCATCTGTTCCAAGACGGGAAGGGTGGAACTCTGTGTGATGAAGCCACACATCAGAAAGGAATCTCTCAGAATGCTTCTCTCTAGTTATTATGTGAGGATATTCCCTTTTTCACCATGGCCGCTATTGGCTCCCAAATATCACTTTACAGATTCCACAAAAACAGTGTTAGCAAACTGTTTCCTGAAATCTAAGTTATAGGCCTGTGAGATGAACTCACAGATCAGAAATAAGTTTCTGAAAATGCTTCTTTCACCTTTTGAACGTTGAAATTTCCTTTATCAGCGTAGGCCTCAATGCGATCCAAAGAAGCCGTTCTCAGATTCCTCAAAGACAGTGTTAATGGACTGCTCCAAGAAACATAAGTGTAACTCTGTGAGATGAATTCACACATCACCAAGAACTTTCAATGAAAGCTTCTTTCCAGTTTTCATCTATGGATATTTCCTTTGTCACCGTAAGGTTCATTGTGCTTTGAAGTATCTAATTGCCGATTTCCAGAAAACTGTGTTAACAAACTGATCACTGAAGAGAAACGTGTAACTGTGTGAGTTGCATTCACACATGGCAATGCAGTTTCTCAGAAAGCTTCTCTTTAGTTATTATGTGAGGATATTTCCTTTTTCACCATAGCCCTCAATGAGCTCCCAAATATACGTTTGCAGAATCCACGACAACAGTGTTAGCAAACTGTTCCAAGACGGGAATGGTGGAACCTTGTGTGATGAAGCCGCACATCAGAAAGAAATCTCTCAGAAAGCTTCTCTCTAGTTATTTTGTGAGGATATTTCCTTTTTCACCATGGGACCCTATGGGCTCCAAATATCACTTTACAGATTCCACGAAAAGAGTGTTAGCAAACTGCTTCCTGAAGTCTAAGTTATAAGTCTGTGAGATGAACTCACAGATCAGAAAGAACTTTCTCAGAAAGCTTCTTTCACGTTTTGAACGGATGAAATTTCCTTTATCAGCGTAGGCCTCAATGCGATCCAAAGAAGCCGTTCTCAGATTCCTCAAAGACAGTGTTAATTGACTGCTCCACGAAACAGTAAGTGTAACTCTGTGAGATGAATTCACACATCACCAAGAAGTTTCTAAGAAAGCTTCTTTCTAGTTTTCATCTATGGATATTTCCTTTGTCAACGTGAAGGTTCATTGCGCTATGAAGTATCTAATTGCAGATTTCTAGAAAACTGTGTTAATAAATTGATCAGTGAAGAGAAACTTGTAACTGTGTGTTGCATTCACACATGGCAATGCAGTTTCTCAGAAAGCTTCTCTTTAGTTATTATGTGAGGATATTTCCTTTTTCACCATAGCCCTCAATGAGCTCCCAAATATACCTTTGCAGAATCCGACGACAACAGTGTTAGAAAACATGTTCGAAGAAGGGAAGGGTGGAACTCTGTGTGATGAAGCCACACATCAGAAAGGAATCTCTCAGAAAGCTTCTCTCTAGTTATTATGTGAGGATATTTCCTTTTTCACCATGGGCCCCTATGGGCTCCCAAATATCACTTTACAGATTCCACGAAAAGAGTGTTAGCAAACTGCTTCCTGAAGTCTAAGTTATAAGGTCTGTGAGATGAACTCCCAGATCAGAAAGACATTTCTCAGAAAACTTCTTTCACGTTTTGAACGGATGAAATTTCCTTTATCAGCGTAGGCCTCAATGCGATCCAAAGAAGCCGTTCTCAGATTCCTCAAAGACAGGGTGAATGGACTGCTCCACGAAACATAAGTGTAACTCTGTGAGATGAATTCACACATCACCAAGAAGTTTTAAGAAAGCTTCTTTCTAGCTTTCATCTGTGGATATTTCCTTTCTCACCGTAAGGTTCATTGCGCTATGAAGTATCTAATTGCAGATTTCCAGAAAACTGTGTTAACAATCTGATCACTGAGGAAAAACGTGTAACTCTGTGAGTTGTATTCACACATGGCAAGGCAGT
Organism: Rhinopithecus roxellana; assembly: GCF_007565055.1. Taxonomy (NCBI): domain Eukaryota; kingdom Metazoa; phylum Chordata; class Mammalia; order Primates; family Cercopithecidae; genus Rhinopithecus; species Rhinopithecus roxellana. The sequence goes on from NW_022141704.1 coordinate 9,782, forward strand.
TTCTCAGAAAGCTTCTCTTTAGTTATTATGGGAGGATATTTCCTTTTTTACCATAGCCCTCAATGAGTTCCCAAATATACCTTTGCAGAATCCATGACAACATTGTTAGCAAACTGTTCCAAGAAGAGAAGGGTGGAACTCTGTGTGATGAAGCCACACATCAGAAAGGAATCTCTCAGAAAGCTTCTCTCTAGTTATTATGTGAGGATATTTCCTTTTTCACCATGGGCCCCCGTGGGCTCCCAAATATTACATTACAGATTCCACGAAAAGAGTGTTAGCAAACTGCTTCCTGATGTCTAAGTTATAAGTCTGTGAGATGAACTCACAGATCAGAAAGACGTTTCTCAGAAAGCTTCGTTCACGTTTTGAACGGATGAAATTTCCTTTATCGGCGTAGGCCTCAATGCGATCCAATGAAGCCGTTCTCAGATTCCTCAAAGACAGTGTTAATGGACTGCTCCAAGAAACATAAGTGTAACTCTGTGAGATGAATTCACACATCACCAAGAAGTTTCTAAGAAAGCTTCTTTCTAGTTTTCATCTGTGGATATTTCCTTTGTCACCGTAAGGTTCATTGCGCTATGAAGTATCTAATTGCAGATTTCCAGAAAACTGTGTTAACAAACTGATCACTGAAGAGAAACGTGTAACTCTGTGAGTTGCATTCACACATGGCAATGCAGTTTCTCAGAAAGCTTCTCTTTAGTTATTATGTGAGGTTATTTCCTTTTTCACCATAGCCCTCACTGAGCTCCCAAATATACCTTTGCAGAATCCACGACAACAGCGTTAGGAAACTGTTCCAAGAAGGGAAGGGTGGAACTCTGTGTGATGAAGCCGCACATCAGAAAGGAATCTCTCAGAAAGCTTCTCTCTAGTTATTATGTGAGGATATTTATTTTTCACCATGGGCCCCTATGGCCTCCCAAATATCACTTTCCACTTTCCACGAAAAGAGTGTTAGCAAACTGCTTCCTGAAGTCTAAGTTATAGGTCTGTGAGATGAACTCACAGATCAGAAAGAAGTTTCTCAGAAAGCTTGTTTCACGTTTTGAACGGATGAAATTTGCTTTATCAGTGAAGGCCTCAATGCGATCCGAAGAAGCCGTTCTCAGAATCCTCAAAGACAGTGTGAATGGACTGCTCCAAGAAAAATAAGTGTAACTCTGTGAGATGAATTCACACATCACCAAGAAGTTTTATGAAAGCTTCTTTCTAGCTTTCATCTATGGATATTTCCTTTGTCACCATAAGGTTCATTGCGCTATGAAGTATCTAATTGCAGATTTCCAGAAAACTGTGTTAACAATCTGATCTCTGAGGAAAAACTTGTAACTCTGTGAGTTGCATTCACACATGGCAATGCAGTTTCTCAGAAAGCTTCTCTTTAGTTATTATGGGAGGATATTTCCTTTTTTACCATAGCCCTCAATGAGTTCCCAAATATACCATTGCAGAATACATGACAACATTGTTAGCAAACTGTTCCAAGAAGGGAAGGGTGGAACTCTATGTGATGAAGCCACACATCAGAAAGGAATCTCTCAGAAAGCTTCTCTCTAGTTATTATGTGAGGATATTTCCTTTTTCACCATGGGCCCCCGTGGGCTCCCAAATATTACATTATAGATTCCACGAAAAGAGTATTAGCAAACTGCTTTCAGATGTCTAAATTATAAGTCTGTGAGATGAACTCACAGATCAGAAAGACGTTTCTCAGAAAGCTTCGTTCACGTTTTGAACGGATGAAATTTCCTTTATCGGCGTAGGCCTCAATGCGATCCAATGAAGCCGTTCTCAGATTCCTCAAAGACAGTGTTAATGGACTGCTCCAAGAAACATAAGTGTAACTCTGTGAGATGAATTCACACATCACCAAGAAGTTTCTAAGAAAGCTTTTTTTTAGTTTCCATCTGTGAATATTTCCCTTGTCACCGTAAGGTTCATTGCGCTATGAAGTATCTAATAGCAGATTTCCAGAAAACTGTGTTTACAAACTGATCACTGAAGAGAAACGTGTAACTGTGTGAGTTGCATTCACATATGGCAATGCAGTTTCTCAGAAACCTTCTCTTTAGTTATTATGTGAGGATATTTCCTTTTTCACCATAGCTCTCAATGAGCTCCCAAATATACCTTTGCAGAATCCACGACAACAGCGTTAGGAAACTGTTCCAAGAAGGGAAGGGTGGAACTCTGTGTGGTGAAGCCGCACATCAGAAAGGAATCTCTCAGAAAGCTTCTCTCTAGTTATTATGTGAGGATATTTATTTTTCACCATGGGCCCCTATGGGCTCCCAAATATCACTTTCCACTTTCCACGAAAAGAGTGTTAGCCAACTGCTTCCTGAAGTCTAAGTTATAGGTCTGTGAGATGAACTCACAGATCAGAAAGACGTTTCTCAGAAAGCTTCTTTCACGTATTGAACGGATGTAATTTCCTTTATCAGCGTAGGCCTCAATGCGCTCCGAAGAAACCATTCTCAGATTCCTCAAAGACAGTGCTAATGGACTGCTCCACGAAACATAAGTGTAACTCTGTGAGATGAATTCACACATCACCAAGAAGTTTCTATGAAAGCTTCTTTCTAGTTTTCATCTGTGGATATTTCCTTTGTCACCGAAAGTTTCATTGTGCTATGAAGTATCTAATTGCAGATTTCCTGAAAACTGTGTTAACAAACTGATCACTGAGCAGAAACGTGTTACTCTGTGAGTTGCATTCACACATGGCAATGCAGTTTCTCAGAAAGCTTCTCTTTAGTTATTATGTGAGGATATTTCCTTTTTCACCATAGCCCTCAATGAGCTCCCAAATATACCTTTGCAGAATCCACGACAACAGTGTTAGCAAACTGTTCCAAGAAGGGAAGGGTGGAACTCTGTGTGATGAAGCCACACATCAGAAAGGAATCTCTCAGAAAGCTTCTCTCTAGTTATTATGTGAGGATATTTCCTTTTTCACCATGGGCCCCTATGGTCTCCCAAATATCACTTACAGATTCCACGAAAAGAGTGGTAGCAAACTGCTTCCTGAAGTCTAAGTTATAAGTCTGTGAGATGAACTCACAGATCAGAAAGACGTTTCTCAGAAAGCTTCTTTCACGTTTTGAACGGATGAAATTTCCTTTATCAGCGTAGGCCTCAATGCGATCCAAAGAAGCCGTTCTCAGATTCCTCAAAGACAGTGTTAATGGACTGCTCCACGAAACATAAGTGTAACTCTGTGAGATGAATTCACACATCACCAAGAAGTTTCTAAGAAAGCTTCTTTCTAGTTTTCATCTGTGGATATTTCCTTTGTCACCGTAAGGTTCATTGCGCTATGAAGTATCTAATTGCAGATTTCCAGAAAACTGTGTTAACAAACTGATCACTGAAGAGAAACGTGTAACTCTGTGAGTTGCATTCACACATGGCAATGCAGTTTCCGAGAAAGCTTCTCTTTAGTTATTATGTGAGGATATTTCCTTTTTCACCATAGCCCTCAATGAGCTCCCAAGTATACCTTTGCAGTATCCACGACAACAGTGTTAGGAAACTGTTCCAAGAAGGGAAGGGTGGAACTCTGTGTGATGAAGCCACACATCAGAAAGGAATCTCTCAGAAAGCTTCTCTCTAGTTATTATGTGAGGATATTTCCTTTTTCACCATGGGCCCCCGTGGGCTCCCAAATATTACATTATAGATTCCACGAAAAGAGTATTAGCAAACTGCTTTCAGATGTCTAAATTATAAGTCTGTGAGATGAACTCACAGATCAGAAAGACGTTTCTCAGAAAGCTTCGTTCACGTTTTGAACGGATGAAATTTCCTTTATCGGCGTAGGCCTCAATGCGATCCAATGAAGCCGTTCTCAGATTCCTCAAAGACAGTGTTAATGGACTGCTCCAAGAAACATAAGTGTAACTCTGTGAGATGAATTCACACATCACCAAGAAGTTTCTAAGAAAGCTTCTTTCTAGTTTTCATCTGTGGATATTTCCTTTGTCACCGTAAGGTTCATTGCGCTATGAAGTATCTAATTGCAGACTTCAAGGAAACTGTGTTAACAAACTGATCACTGAAGAGAAACGTGTTACTCTATAGTTCCATTCACACATGGCAATGCAGTTTCTCAGAAAGCTTCTCTTTAGTTATTATGTGAGGATATTTCCTTTTCCACCATAGCCCTCAATGAGCTCTCAAATATACTTTTGAAGAATCCACGACAACAGTGTTAGGAAACTGTTCCAAGAAGGGTAGGTTGGAACTCTGTGTGATGAAGCCACACATCAGAAAGGAATCTCTCAGAAAGCTTCTCTCTAGTTATTATGTGAGGATATTTCCTTTTTCACCATGGGCCCCTATGGGCTCCCAAATATCACTTTACAGATTCCACGAAAAGAGTGTTAGCAAACTTCTTCCTGAAGTCTAAGTTATAAGTCTGTGAGATGAACTCACAGATCAGAGAGACGTTTCTCAGAAAGCTTCCTTCACGTTTTGAACGGATGAAATTTCCTTCATCAGCGTAGGCCTCAATGCGATTCAATGAATCCGTTCTCAGATTCCTCAAAGACAGTGTTAATGGACTGCTCTAAGAAACATAAGTGTAACTCTGTGAGATGAATTCACACATCACCAAGAAGTTTCTAAGAAAGCTTCTTTCTAGTTTTCATCTGTGGATATTTCCTTTGTCACCGTAAGGTTCATTGCGCTATGAAGTATCTAATTGCAGATTTCCAGAAAACTGTGTTAACAAACTGATCACTGAGAGAAACGTGTAACTCTGTGAGTTGCATTCACACATGGCAATGCAGTTTCTCAGAAAGCTTCTCTTTAGTTATTAAGTGAGGATATTTCCTTTTCCACCATAGCCCTCAATGAGCTCTCAATTATACTTTTGAAGAATCCACGACAACAGTGTTAGGAAACTGTTCCAAGAAGGGTAGGTTGGAACTCTGTGTGATGAAGCCACACATCAGAAAGGAATCTCTCAGAAAGCTTCTCTCTAGTTATTATGTGAGGATATTTCCTTTTTCACCATGGGCCCCTATGGGCTCCCAAATATCACTTTACAGATTCCACGAAAAGAGTGTTAGCAAACTGCTTCCTGAAGTCTAAGTTATAAGTCTGTGAGATGAACTCACAGATCAGAAAGACGTTTCTCAGAAAGCTTCCTTCACGTTTTGAACGGATGAAACTTCCTTTATCAGCGTAGGCCTCAATGCTATTCAAGGAAGCCGTTCTCAGATTCCTCAAAGACAGTGTTAATGGACTGCTCCACGAAACATAAGTGTAACTCTGTGAGATGAATTCACACATCACCAAGAAGTTTCTAAGAAAGCTTCTTTCTAGTTTTCATCTGTGGATATTTCCTTTGTCACCGTAAGGTTCATTGCGCTATGAAGTATCTAATTGCAGATTTCCAGAAAACTGTGTTAACAAACTGATCACTGAGGAGAAACGTGTATCTCTCTGAGTTGCATTCTCACATGGCAATGCAGTTTCCCAGAAAACTTCTCTTTAGTTATTATGTGAGGATATTTCCTTTTTCACCATAGCCCTCAATGAGCTCCCAAATATACCTTTGCAGTATCCACGACAACAGTGTTAGGAAACTGTTCCAAGAAGGGAAGGGTGGAACTCTGTGTGATGAAGCCACACATCAGAAAGGAATCTCTCAGAAAGCTTCTCTCTAGTTATTATGTGAGGATATTTCCTTTTTCACCATGGGCCCCTATGGGCTCCCAAATATCACTTTACAGATTCCACGAAAAGAGTGTTAGCAAACTGCTTCCTGAAGTCTAAGTTATAAGTCTGTGAGATGAACTCACAGATCAGAGAGACGTTTCTCAGAAAGCTTCCTTCACGTTTTGAACGGATGAAATTTCCTTCATCAGCGTAGGCCTCAATGCGATTCAATGAATCCGTTCTCAGATTCCTCAAAGACAGTGTTAATGGACTGCTCTAAGAAACATAAGTGTAACTCTGTGAGATGAATTCACACATCACCAAGAAGTTTCTAAGAAAGCTTCTTTCTAGTTTTCATCTGTGGATATTTCCTTTGTCACCGTAAGGTTCATTGCGCTATGAAGTATCTAATTGCAGATTTCCAGAAAACTGTGTTAACAAACTGATCACTGAAGAGAAACGTGTAACTCTGTGAGTTGCATTCACACATGGCAATGCAGTTTCTCAGAAAGCTTCTCTTTAGTTATTATGTGAGGATATTTCCTTTTTCACCATAGCCCTCAATGAGCTCCCAAATATACCTTTGCAGAATCCACGACAACAGTGTTAGCAAACTGTTCCAAGAAGGGAAGGGTGGAACTCTGTGTGATGAAGCCACACATCAGAAAGGAATCTCTCAGAAAGCTTCTCTCTAGTTATTATGTGAGGATATTTCCTTTTTCACCATGGGCCCCTATGGGCTCCCAAATATCACTTTACAGATTCCACGAAAAGAGTGTTAGCAAACTGCTTCCTGAAGTCTAAGTTATAAGTCTGTGAGATGAACTCACAGATCAGAAAGACGTTTCTCAGAAAGCTTCCTTCACGTTTTGAACGGATGAAACTTCCTTTATCAGCGTAGGCCTCAATGCTATCCAAGGAAGCCGTTCTCAGATTCCTCAAAGACAGTGTTAATGGACTGCTCCACGAAACATAAGTGTAACTCTGTGAGATGAATTCACACATCACCAAGAAGTTTCTAAGAAAGCTTCTTTCTAGCTTTCATCTGTGGATATTTCCTTTGTCACCGTAAGGTTCATTGCGCTATGAAGTATCTAATTGCAGATTTCCAGTAAACTGTTGTAACAAACTGATCACTGAGGAGAAACGTGTAACTCTGTGAGTTGCATTCACACATGGCAATGCAGTTTCTCAGAAAGCTTCTCTTTAGTTATTATGTGAGGATATTTCCTTTTTCACCATAGCCCTCAATGAGCTCCCAAATATACCTTTGCAGAATCCACGACAACAGTGTTAGCAAACTGTTCCAAGAAGGGAAGGGTGGAACTCTGTGTGATGAAGCCACACATCAGAAGGAATCTCTCAGAAAGCTTCTCTCTAGTTATTATGTGAGGATATTTCCTTTTTCACCATGGGCCCCTAGGTCTCCCAAATATCACTTACAGATTCCACGAAAAGAGTGTTAGCAAACTGCTTCCTGAGTCTAAGTTATAAGTCTGTGAGATGAACTCACAGATCAGAAAGATGTTTCTCAGAAAGCTTCTTTCACGTTTTGAACGGATGAAATTTCCTTTCATCAGCGTAGGCCTCAATGCGATCCAATGAAGCCGTTCTCAGATTCCTCAAAGACAGTGTTAATGGACTGCTCCACGAAACATAAGTGTAACTCTGTGAGATGAATTCACACATCACCAAGAAGTTTCTAAGAAAGCTTCTTTCTAGTTTTCATCTGTGGATATTTCCTTTGTCACCGTAAGGTTCATTGCGCTATGAAGTATCTAATTGCAGATTTCCAGAAAACTGTGTTAACAAACTGGATCACTGAGGAGAAACGTGTAACTCTGTGAGTTGCATTCACACATGGCAATGCAGTTTCTCAGAAAGCTTCTCTTTAGTTATTATGTGAGGATATTTCCTTTTTCACCATAGCCCTCAGTGAGCTCCCAAATATACCTTTGAAGGATCCACGACAACAGTGTTAGCAAACTGTTCCAAGAAGGGAAGGGTGGAACTCTGTGTGATGAAGCCACACATTAGAAAGGAATCTCTCAGAAAACTTCTCTCTAGTTATTATGTGAGGATATTTCCTTTTCACCATGGGCCCCTATGGGCTCCCAAATACCACTTTACACATTCCACGAAAGGAGTGTTAGCAAACTGCTTCCTGAAGTCTAAGTTATAAGTCTGTGAGATGAACTCACAGATCAGAAAGACGTTTCTCAGAAAGCTTCTGTCACGTTTTGAACGGATGAAATTTCCTTTATCAGCGTAGGCCTCAATGCGATTCAAAGAAGCCGTTCTCAGATTCCTCAAAGACAGTGTTAATGGACTGCTCCACGAAACATAAGTGTAACTCTGTGAGATGAATTCACACATCACCAAGAAGTTTCTAAGAAAGCTTCTTTCTAGTTTTCATCTGATGGATATTTCCTTTGTCACCGTAAGGTTCATTGCGCTATGAAGTATCTAATTGCAGATTTCCAGAAAACTGTGTTAACAAACTGATCACTGAAGAGAAACGTGTAACTCTGTGAGTTGCATTCACACATGGCAATGCAGTTTCTCAGAAAGCTTCTCTTTAGTTATTATGTGAGGATATTTCCTTTTTCACCATAGCCCTCAATGAGCTCCCAAATATACCTTTGCAGAATCCACGACAACAGTGTTAGCAAACTGTTCCAAGAAGGGAAGGGTGGAACTCTGTGTGATGAAGCCACACATCAGAAAGGAATCTCTCAGAAAGCTTCTCTCTAGTTATTATGTGAGGATATTTCCTTTTTCACCATGGGCCCCTATGGGCTCCCAAATATCACTTACAGATTCCACGAAAAGAGTGTTAGCAAACTGCTTCCTGAAGTCTAAGTTATAAGTCTGTGAGATGAACTCACAGATCAGAAAGACGTTTCTCAGAAAGCTTCTTTCACGTTTTGAACGGATGAAATTTCCTTTATCAGCGTAGGCCTCAATGCGATTCAATGAATCCGTTCTCAGATTCCTCAAAGACAGTGTTAATGGACTGCTCCACGAAACATAAGTGTAACTCTGTGAGATGAATTCACACATCACCAAGAAGTTTCTAAGAAAGCTTCTTTCTAGTTTTCATCTGTGGATATTTCCTTTGTCACTGTAAGGTTCATTGCGCTATGAAGTATCTAATTGCAGATTTCCAGAAAACTGTGTTAACAAACTGATCACTGAAGAGAAACGTGTAACTCTGTGAGTTGCATTCACACATGGCAATGCAGTTTCTCAGAAAGCTTCTCTTTAGTTATTATGTGAGGATATTTCCTTTTTCACCATACCCTCAATGAGCTCCCAAATATACCTTTGCAGAATCCACGACAACAGTGTTAGCAAACTGTTCCAAGAAGGGAAGGGTGGAACTCTGTGTGATGAAGTCACACATCAGAAAGGAATCTCTCAGAAAGCTTCTCTCTAGTTATTATGTGAGGATATTTCCTTTTTCACCATGGGCCCCTATGGGCTCCCAAATATCACTTTACAGATTCCACGAAAGAGTGTTAGCAAACTGCTTCCTGAAGTCTAAGTTATAAGTCTGTGAGATGAACTCACAGATCAGAAAGACGTTTCTCAGAAAGCTTCTTTCACGTTTTGAACGGATGAAATTTCCTTTATCAGCGTAGGCCTCAATGCGATCCAAAGAAGCCGTTCTCAGATTCCTCAAAGACAGTGTTAATGCACTGCTCCACGAAACATAAGTGTAACTCTGTGAGATGAATTCACACATCACCAAGAAGTTTCTAAGAAAGCTTCTTTCTAGTTTTCATCTGTGGATATTTCCTTTGTCACCGTAAGGTTCATTGCACTATGAAGTATCTAATTGCAGATTTCCAGAAAACTGTGTTAACAAATTGATCACTGAGGAGAAACGTGTTACTCTGTGAGTTGCATTCTCACATGGCAATGCAGTTTCTCAGAAAGCTTCTCTTTAGTTATTATGAGGGATATTTCCTTTTTCACCATAGCCCTCAATGAGCTCCCAAATATACCTTTGCAGAATCCACGACAACAGTGTTAGCAAACTGTTCCAAGAAGGGAAGGGTGGAACTCTGTGTGATGAAGCGACACATCAGAAAGGAATCTCTCAGAAAGCTTCTCTCTAGTTATTATGTGAGGATATTTCCTTTTTCACCATGGGCCCCTATGGGCTCCCAAATATCACTTTACAGATTCCACGAAAAGAGTGTTAGCAAACTGCTTCCTGAAGTCTAAGTTATAGGTCTGTGAGATGAACTCACAGATCAGAAAGAAGTTTCTCACAAAGCTTCTTTCACGTTTTGAACGGATGAAATTCCTTTATCAGTGAAGGCCTCAATGCGATCCAAAGAAGCCGTTCTCAGATTCCTCAAAGACAGTGTTAATGGACTGCTCCACGAAACATAAGTGTAACTCTGTGAGATGAATTCACACATCACCAAGAAGTTTCTAAGAAAGCTTCTTTCTAGTTTTCATCTGTGGATATTTTCTTTGTCACCGTAAGGTTCATTGCGCTATGAAGTATCTAATTGCAGATTTCCAGAAAACTGTGTTAACAAACTGATCACTGAGTAGAAACGTGTAACTCTGTGAGTTGCATTCACACATGGCAATGCAGTTTCTCAGAAAGCTTCTCTTTAGTTATTATGGGAGGATATTTCCTTTTTCACCATAGCCCTCAATGAGCTCCCAAATATACCTTTGCAGAATCCAGGACAACAGTGTTAGCAAACTGTTCCAAGAAGGGAAGTGTGGAACTCTCTGTGATGAAGTCACACATCAGAAAGCAATCTCTCAGACAGCTTCTCTCTAGTTATTATGTGAGGATATTTCCTTTTTCACCATGGGCCCCTATGGGCTCCCAAATATCACTTTACAGATTCCATGAAAAGAGTGTTAGCAAACTGCTTCCTGAAGTCTAAGTTATACGTCTGTGAGATGAACTCACAGATCAGAAAGAAGTTTCTCAGAAAGCTTCTTTCACGTTTTGAACGGATGAAATTTCCTTTATCAACGTTGGCCTCAATGCGATACAAAGAAGCCGTTCTCAGATTCCTCAAAGACAGTGTTAATGGACTGCTCCACGAAACATAAGTGTAACTCTGTGAGATGAATTCACACATCACCAAGAAGTTTCTAAGAAAGCTTCTTTCTAGTTTTCATCTGTGGATATTTCCTTTGTCACCGTAAGGTTCATTGCGCTATGAAGTATCTAATTGCAGATTTCCAGAAAACTGTGTTAACAAACTGATCACTGAAGAGAAACGTGTAACTCTGTGAGTTGCATTCACACATGGCAATGCAGTTTCTCAGAAAGCTTCTCTTTAGTTATTATGTGAGGATATTTCCTTTTTCACCATAGCCCTCAATGAGCTCCCAAATATACCTTTGCAGAATCCAGGACAACAGTGTTAGCAAACTGTTCCAAGAAGGGAAGGGTGGAACTCTGTGTGATGAAGTCACACATCAGAAAGGAATCTCTCAGAAAGCTTCTCTCTAGTTATTATGTGAGGATATTTCCTTTTTCACCATGGGCCCCTATGGGCTCCCAAATATCACTTTACAGATTCCACGAAAAGAGTGTTAGCAAACTGCTTCCTGAAGTCTAAGTTATAAGTCTGTGAGATGAACTCACAGATCAGAAAGAAGTTTCTCAGAAAGCTTCTTTCACGTTTTGAACGGATGAAATTTCCTTTATCAGCGTAGGCCTCAATGCGATCAAAGAAGCCGTTCTCAGATTCCTCAAAGACAGTGTTAATGGACTGCTCCACGAAACATAAGTGTAACTCTGTGAGATGAATTCACACATCACCAAGAAGTTTCTAAGAAAGCTTCTTTCTAGTTTTCATCTGATGGATATTTCCTTTGTCACCGTAAGGTTCATTGCGCTATGAAGTATCTAATTGCAGATTTCCAGAAAACTGTGTTAACAAACTGATCACTGAAGAGAAACGTGTAACTCTGTGAGTTGCATTCACACATGGCAATGCAGTTTCTCAGAAAGCTTCTCTTTAGTTATTATGTGAGGATATTTCCTTTTTCACCATAGCCCTCAATGAGCTCCCAAATATACCTTTGCAGAATCCACGACAACAGTGTTAGCAAACTGTTCCAAGAAGGGAAGGGTGGAACTCTGTGTGATGAAGCCACACATCAGAAAGGAATCTCTCAGAAAGCTTCTCTCTAGTTATTATGTGAGGATATTTCCTTTTTCACCATGGGCCCCTATGGGCTCCCAAATATCACTTTACAGATTCCACGAAAAGAGTGTTAGCAAACTGCTTCCTGAGTCTAAGTTATAAGTCTGTGAGATGAACTCACAGATCAGAAAGAAGTTTCTCAGAAAGCTTCTTTCACGTTTTGAACGGATGAAATTTCCTTTATCAGCGTAGGCTAAAATGCGATCCAATGAAGCCATTCTCAGAGACCTCAAAGACAGTGTTAATGGACTGCTCCACGAAACATAAGTTTAACTCTGTGAGATGAATTCACACATCACCAAGAAGTTTCTAAGAAAGCTTCTTTCTAGTTTTCATCTCTGGATATTTCCTTTGTCACCGTAAGGTTCATTGCGCTATCAAGTATCTAATTGCAGATTTCCAGAAAACTGTGTTAACAAACTGATCACTGAAGAGAAACGTGTAACTCTGTGAGTTGCATTCACACATGGCAATGCAGTTTCTCAGAGAGCTTCTCTTCAGTTATTATGGGAGGATATTTGCTTTTTCACCATAGCCCTCAATGAGCTCCCAAATATCACTTTGCAGAATCCACGACAACAGTGTTAGCAAACTGTTCCAAGAAGGGAAGGGTGGAACTCTGTGTGATGAAGTCACACATCAGAAAGGAATCTCTCAGAAAGCTTCTCTCTAGTTATTATGTGAGGATATTTCCTTTTTCACCATGGGCCCCTATGGGCTCCCAAATATCACTTTCCAGATTCCACGAAAAGAGTGTTAGCAAACTGCTTCCTGATGTCTAAGTTATAAGTCTGTGAGATGAACTCACAGATCAGAAAGACGTTTCTCAGAAAGCTTCGTTCACGTTTTGAACGGATGAAATTTCCTTTATCGGCGTAGGCCTCAATGCGATCCAATGAAGCCGTTCTCAGGTTCCTCAAAGACAGTGTTAATGGACTGCTCCATGAAACATAAGTGTAACTCTGTGAGATGAATTCACACATCACCAAGAAGTTTCTAATAAAGCTTCTTTCTAGTTTTCATCTGTGGATATTTCCTTTGTCACCTAAGGTTCATTGCGCTATGAAGTATCTAATTGCAGATTTCCAGAAAACTGTGTTAACAAACTGATCACTGAAGAGAAACGTGCAACTCTGTGAGTTGCATTCACACATGGCAATGCAGTTTCTCAGAAAGCTTCTCTATAGTTATTATGTGAGGATATTTCCTTTTTCACCATAGCCCTCAATGAGCTCCCAAATATACCTTTGCAGAATCCATGACAACAGTGTTAGGAAACATGTTCCAAGAAGGGAAGGGTGGAACTCTGTGTGATGAAGCCGCACATCAGAAAGGAATCTCTCAGAAACCTTCTCTCTAGTTATTATGTGAGGATATTTCCTTTTTCACCATGGGCCCCTATGGGCTCCCAAATATCACTTTCCAGATTCCACGAAAAGAGTGTTAGCAAACTGCTTCCTGAAGTCTAAGTTATAAGTCTGTGAGATGAACTCACAGATCAGAAAGACGTTTCTCAGAAAGCTTCTTTCACGTTTTGAACGGATGAAATTTCCTTTCTCAGCGTAGGCCTCAATGCGATTCAAAGAAGCCCTTCTCAGATTCCTCAAAGACAGTGTTAATGGACTGCTCCACGAAACATAAGTGTAACTCTGTGAGATGAATTCACACATCACCAAGAAGTTTCTAAGAAAGCTTCTTTCTAGTTTTCATCTGATGGATATTTCCTTTGTCACCGTAAGCTTCATTGCGCTATGAAGTATCTAATTGCAGATTTCTAGAAAACTGTGTTAAGCAAACTGATCACTGAAGAGAAACGTGTAACTCTGTGAGTTGCATTCACACATGGCAATGCAGTTTCTCAGAGAGCTTCTCTTCAGTTATTATGGGAGGATATTTGCTTTTTCACCATAGCCCTCAATGAGCTCCCAAATATCACTTTGCAGAATCCACGACAACAGTGTTAGCAAACTGTTCCAAGAAGGGAAGGGTGGAACTCTGTGTGATGAAGTCACACATCAGAAAGCAATCTCTCAGAAAGCTTCTCTCTAGTTATTATGTGAGGATATTTCCTTTTTCACCATGGGCCCCTATGGGCTCCCAAATATCACTTGACAGATTCCACGAAAAGAGTGTTAGCAAACTGCTTCCTGAGGTCTAAGTTATAAGTCTGTGAGATGAACTCACAGATCAGAAAGAAGTTTCTCAGAAAGCTTCTTTCACGTTTTGAACGGATGAAATTTCCTTTCTCAGCGTAGGCCTCAATGCGATCCAAAGAAGCCGTTCTCAGATTCCTCAAAGACAGTGTTAATGGACTGCTCCACGAAACATAAGTGTAACTCTGTGAGATGAATTCACACATCACCAAGAAGTTTCTAAGAAAGCTTCTTTCTAGTTTTCATCTGAGTATATTTCCTTTGTCACCGTAAGCTTCATTGCGCTATGAAGTATCTAATTGCAGATTTCTAGAAAACTGTGTTAGCAAACTGATCACTGAAGAGAAACGTGTAACTCTGTGAGTTGCATTCACACATGGCAATGCAGTTTCTCAGAGAGCTTCTCTTCAGTTATTATGGGAGGATATTTGCTTTTTCACCATAGCCCTCAATGAGCTCCCAAATATACACTTTGCAGAATCCAGGACAACAGTGTTAGCAAACTGTTCCAAGAAGGGAAGGGTGGAACTCTGTGAGATGAAGTCACACATCAGAAAGGCAATCTCTAGAAAGCTTCTCTCTGGTTATTATGTGAGGATATTTCCTTTTTCACCATGGGCCCCTAATGGGCTCCCAAGTATCACTTTACAGATTCCACGAAAAGAGTGATAGCAAACTGCTTCCTGAAGTTTAAGTTATAAGTCTGTGAGGATGAACTCACAGATCAGAAAGAAGTTTCTCAGAAAGCTTCTTTCACGTTTTGAACGGATGAAATTTCCTTTCTCAGCGTAGGCCTCAATGCGATCCAAAGAAGCCCGTTCTCAGTTTCCTCAAAGACAGTGTTAATGGACTGCTCCACGAAACATAAGTGTAACTCTGTGAGATGAATTCACACATCACCAAGAAGTTTCTAAGAAAGCTTCTTTCTAGTTTTCATCTGAGTATATTTCCTTTGTCACCGTAAGCTTCATTGCGCTATGAAGTATCTAATTGCAGATTTCTAGAAAACTGTGTTAGCAAACTGATCACTGAAGAGAAACGTGTAACTCTGTGAGTTGCATTCACACATGGCAATGCAGTTTCTCAGAGAGCTTCTCTTCAGTTATTATGGGAGGATATTTGCTTTTTCACCATAGCCCTCAATGAGCTCCCAAATATCACTTTGCAGAATCCAGGACAACAGTGTTAGCAAACTGTTCCAAGAAGGGAAGGGTGGAACTCTGTGAGATGAAGTCACACATCAGAAAGGCAATCTCTAGAAAGCTTCTCTCTAGGTTATTATGTGAGGATATTTCCTTTTTCACCATGGGCCCCTATGGGCTCCCAAGTATCACTTGAAAGATTCCACGAAAAGAGTGATAGCAAACTGCTTCCTGAGGTTTAAGTTATAAGTCTGTGAGGTGAACTCACAGATCAGAAAGAAGTTTCTCAGAAAGCTTCTTTCACGTTTTGAACGGATGAAATTTCCTTTCTCAGCGTAGGCCTCAATGCGATGCAAAGAAGCCCTTCTCAGTTTCCTCAAAGACAGTGTTAATGGACTGCTCCACGAAACATAAGTGTAACTCTGTGAGATGAATTCACACATCACCAAGAAGTTTCTAAGAAAGCTTCTTTCTAGTTTTCATACTGAGTATATTTCCTTTGTCACCGTAAGCTTCATTGCGCTATGAAGTATCTAATTGCAGATTTCTAGAAAACTGTGTTAGCAAACTGATCACTGAAGAGAAACGTGTAACTCTGTGAGTTGCATTCACACATGGCAATGCAGTTTCTCAGAGAGCTTCTCTCCAGTTATTATGGGAGGATATTTGCTTTTTCACCATAGCCCTCAATGAGCTCCCAAATATCACTTTGCAGAATCCAGGACAACAGTGTTAGCAAACTGTTCCAAGAAGGGAAGGGTGGAACTCTGTGAGATGAAGTCACACATCAGAAAGCAATCTCTAGAAAGCTTCTCTCTGGTTATTATGTGAGGAGATTTCCTTTTTCACCATGGGCCCCTATGGGCTCCCAAGTATCACTTGAAAGATTCCACGAAAAGAGTGATAGCAAACTGCTTCCTGAGGTTTAAGTTATAAGTCTGTGAGGTGAACTCACAGATCAGAAAGAAGTTTCTCAGAAAGCTTCTTTCACGTTTTGAACGGATGAAATTTCCTTTCTCAGCGTAGGCCTCAATGCGATGCAAAGAAGCCCTTCTCAGTTTCCTCAAAGACAGTGTTAATGGACTGCTCCACGAAACATAAGTGTAACTCTGTGAGATGAATTCACACATCACCAAGAAGTTTCTAAGAAAGCTTCTTTCTAGTTTTCAACTGAGTATATTTCCTTTGTCACCGTAAGCTTCATTGCGCTATGAAGTATCTAATTGCAGATTTCTAGAAAACTGTGTTAGCAAACTGATCACTGAAGAGAAACGTGTAACTCTGTGAGTTGCATTCACACATGGCAATGCAGTTTCTCAGAGAGCTTCTCTCCAGTTATTATGGGAGGATATTTGCTTTTTCACCATAGCCCTCAATGAGCTCCCAAATATCACTTTGCAGAATCCAGGACAACAGTGTTAGCAAACTGTTCCAAGAAGGGAAGGGTGGAACTCTGTGAGATGAAGTCACACATCAGAAAGCAATCTCTAGAAAGCTTCTCTCTGGTTATTATGTGAGGAGATTTCCTTTTTCACCATGGGCCCCTATGGGCTCCCAAGTATCACTTGAAAGATTCCACGAAAAGAGTGATAGCAAACTGCTTCCTGAGGTTTAAGTTATAAGTCTGTGAGGTGAACTCACAGATCAGAAAGAAGTTTCTCAGAAAGCTTCTTTCACGTTTTGAACGGATGAAATTTCCTTTCTCAGCGTAGGCCTCAATGCGATGCAAAGAAGCCCTTCTCAGTTTCCTCAAAGACAGTGTTAATGGACTGCTCCACGAAACATAAGTGTAACTCTGTGAGATGAATTCACACATCACCAAGAAGTTTCTAAGAAAGCTTCTTTCTAGTTTTCAACTGAGTATATTTCCTTTGTCACCGTAAGCTTCATTGCGCTATGAAGTATCTAATTGCAGATTTCTAGAAAACTGTGTTAGCAAACTGATCACTGAAGAGAAACGTGTAACTCTGTGAGTTGCATTCACACATGGCAATGCAGTTTCTCAGAGAGCTTCTCTCCAGTTATTATGGGAGGATATTTGCTTTTTCACCATAGCCCTCAATGAGCTCCCAAATATCACTTTGCAGAATCCAGGACAACAGTGTTAGCAAACTGTTCCAAGAAGGGAAGGGTGGAACTCTGTGAGATGAAGTCACACATCAGAAAGCAATCTCTAGAAAGCTTCTCTCTGGTTATTATGTGAGGAGATTTCCTTTTTCACCATGGGCCCCTATGGGCTCCCAAGTATCACTTGAAAGATTCCACGAAAAGAGTGATAGCAAACTGCTTCCTGAGGTTTAAGTTATAAGTCTGTGAGGTGAACTCACAGATCAGAAAGAAGTTTCTCAGAAAGCTTCTTTCACGTTTTGAACGGATGAAATTTCCTTTCTCAGCGTAGGCCTCAATGCGATGCAAAAAGCCCTTCTCAGTTTCCTCAAAGACAGTGTTAATGGACTGCTCCACGAAACATAAGTGTAACTCTGTGAGATGAATTCACACATCACCAAGAAGTTTCTAAGAAAGCTTCTTTCTAGTTTTCAACTGAGTATATTTCCTTTGTCACCGTAAGCTTCATTGCGCTATGAAGTATCTAATTGCAGATTTCTAGAAAACTGTGTTAGCAAACTGATCACTGAAGAGAAACGTGTAACTCTGTGAGTTGCATTCACACATGGCAATGCAGTTTCTCAGAGAGCTTCTCTCCAGTTATTATGGGAGGATATTTGCTTTTTCACCATAGCCCTCAATGAGCTCCCAAATATCACTTTGCAGAATCCAGGACAACAGTGTTAGCAAACTGTTCCAAGAAGGGAAGGGTGGAACTCTGTGAGATGAAGTCACACATCAGAAAGCAATCTCTAGAAAGCTTCTCTCTGGTTATTATGTGAGGAGATTTCCTTTTTCACCATGGGCCCCTATGGGCTCCCAAGTATCACTTGAAAGATTCCACGAAAAGAGTGATAGCAAACTGCTTCCTGAGGTTTAAGTTATAAGTCTGTGAGGTGAACTCACAGATCAGAAAGAAGTTTCTCAGAAAGCTTCTTTCACGTTTTGAACGGATGAAATTTCCTTTCTCAGCGTAGGCCTCAATGCGATGCAAAGAAGCCCTTCTCAGTTTCCTCAAAGACAGTGTTAATGGACTGCTCCACGAAACATAAGTGTAACTCTGTGAGATGAATTCACACATCACCAAGAAGTTTCTAAGAAAGCTTCTTTCTAGTTTTCAACTGAGTATATTTCCTTTGTCACCGTAAGCTTCATTGCGCTATGAAGTATCTAATTGCAGATTTCTAGAAAACTGTGTTAGCAAACTGATCACTGAAGAGAAACGTGTAACTCTGTGAGTTGCATTCACACATGGCAATGCAGTTTCTCAGAGAGCTTCTCTCCAGTTATTATGGGAGGATATTTGCTTTTTCACCATAGCCCTCAATGAGCTCCCAAATATCACTTTGCAGAATCCAGGACAACAGTGTTAGCAAACTGTTCCAAGAAGGGAAGGGTGGAACTCTGTGAGATGAAGTCACACATCAGAAAGCAATCTCTAGAAAGCTTCTCTCTGGTTATTATGTGAGGAGATTTCCTTTTTCACCATGGGCCCCTATGGGCTCCCAAGTATCACTTGAAAGATTCCACGAAAAGAGTGATAGCAAACTGCTTCCTGAGGTTTAAGTTATAAGTCTGTGAGGTGAACTCACAGATCAGAAAGAAGTTTCTCAGAAAGCTTCTTTCACGTTTTGAACGGATGAAATTTCCTTTCTCAGCGTAGGCCTCAATGCGATGCAAAGAAGCCCTTCTCAGTTTCCTCAAAGACAGTGTTAATGGACTGCTCCACGAAACATAAGTGTAACTCTGTGAGATGAATTCACACATCACCAAGAAGTTTCTAAGAAAGCTTCTTTCTAGTTTTCATACTGAGTATATTTCCTTTGTCACCGTAAGCTTCATTGCGCTATGAAGTATCTAATTGCAGATTTCTAGAAAACTGTGTTAGCAAACTGATCACTGAAGAGAAACGTGTAACTCTGTGAGTTGCATTCACACATGGCAATGCAGTTTCTCAGAGAGCTTCTCTCCAGTTATTATGGGAGGATATTTGCTTTTTCACCATAGCCCTCAATGAGCTCCCAAATATCACTTTGCAGAATCCAGGACAACAGTGTTAGCAAACTGTTCCAAGAAGGGAAGGGTGGAACTCTGTGAGATGAAGTCACACATCAGAAAGCAATCTCTAGAAAGCTTCTCTCTGGTTATTATGTGAGGAGATTTCCTTTTTCACCATGGGCCCCTATGGGCTCCCAAGTATCACTTGAAAGATTCCACGAAAAGAGTGATAGCAAACTGCTTCCTGAGGTTTAAGTTATAAGTCTGTGAGGTGAACTCACAGATCAGAAAGAAGTTTCTCAGAAAGCTTCTTTCACGTTTTGAACGGATGAAATTTCCTTTCTCAGCGTAGGCCTCAATGCGATGCAAAGAAGCCCTTCTCAGTTTCCTCAAAGACAGTGTTAATGGACTGCTCCACGAAACATAAGTGTAACTCTGTGAGATGAATTCACACATCACCAAGAAGTTTCTAAGAAAGCTTCTTTCTAGTTTTCAACTGAGTATATTTCCTTTGTCACCGTAAGCTTCATTGCGCTATGAAGTATCTAATTGCAGATTTCTAGAAAACTGTGTTAGCAAACTGATCACTGAAGAGAAACGTGTAACTCTGTGAGTTGCATTCACACATGGCAATGCAGTTTCTCAGAGAGCTTCTCTCCAGTTATTATGGGAGGATATTTGCTTTTTCACCATAGCCCTCAATGAGCTCCCAAATATCACTTTGCAGAATCCAGGACAACAGTGTTAGCAAACTGTTCCAAGAAGGGAAGGGTGGAACTCTGTGAGATGAAGTCACACATCAGAAAGCAATCTCTAGAAAGCTTCTCTCTGGTTATTATGTGAGGAGATTTCCTTTTTCACCATGGGCCCCTATGGGCTCCCAAGTATCACTTGAAAGATTCCACGAAAAGAGTGATAGCAAACTGCTTCCTGAGGTTTAAGTTATAAGTCTGTGAGGTGAACTCACAGATCAGAAAGAAGTTTCTCAGAAAGCTTCTTTCACGTTTTGAACGGATGAAATTTCCTTTCTCAGCGTAGGCCTCAATGCGATGCAAAGAAGCCCTTCTCAGTTTCCTCAAAGACAGTGTTAATGGACTGCTCCACGAAACATAAGTGTAACTCTGTGAGATGAATTCACACATCACCAAGAAGTTTCTAAGAAAGCTTCTTTCTAGTTTTCAACTGAGTATATTTCCTTTGTCACCGTAAGCTTCATTGCGCTATGAAGTATCTAATTGCAGATTTCCTAGAAAACTGTGTTAGCAAACTGATCACTGAAGAGAAACGTGTAACTCTGTGAGTTGCATTCACACATGGCAATGCAGTTTCTCAGAGAGCTTCTCTCCAGTTATTATGGGAGGATATTTGCTTTTTCACCATAGCCCTCAATGAGCTCCCAAATATCACTTTGCAGAATCCAGGACAACAGTGTTAGCAAACTGTTCCAAGAAGGGAAGGGTGGAACTCTGTGAGATGAAGTCACACATCAGAAAGCAATCTCTAGAAAGCTTCTCTCTGTTATTATGTGAGGATATTTCCTTTTTCACCATGGGCCCCTATGGGCTCCCAAGTATCACTTGAAAGATTCCACGAAAAGAGTGATAGCAAACTGCTTCCTGAGGTTTAAGTTATAAGTCTGTGAGGTGAACTCACAGATCAGAAAGAAGTTTCTCAGAAAGCTTCTTTCACGTTTTGAACGGATGAAATTTCCTTTCTCAGCGTAGGCCTCAATGCGATGCAAAGAAGCCCTTCTCAGTTTCCTCAAAGACAGTGTTAATGGACTGCTCCACGAAACATAAGTGTAACTCTGTGAGATGAATTCACACATCACCAAGAAGTTTCTAAGAAAGCTTCTTTCTAGTTTTCAACTGAGTATATTTCCTTTGTCACCGTAAGCTTCATTGCGCTATGAAGTATCTAATTGCAGATTTCTAGAAAACTGTGTTAGCAAACTGATCACTGAAGAGAAACGTGTAACTCTGTGAGTTGCATTCACACATGGCAATGCAGTTTCTCAGAGAGCTTCTCTCCAGTTATTATGGGAGGATATTTGCTTTTTCACCATAGCCCTCAATGAGCTCCCAAATATCACTTTGCAGAATCCAGGACAACAGTGTTAGCAAACTGTTCCAAGAAGGGAAGGGTGGAACTCTGTGAGATGAAGTCACACATCAGAAAGCAATCTCTAGAAAGCTTCTCTCTGGTTATTATGTGAGGAGATTTCCTTTTTCACCATGGGCCCCTATGGGCTCCCAAGTATCACTTGAAAGATTCCACGAAAAGAGTGATAGCAAACTGCTTCCTGAGGTTTAAGTTATAAGTCTGTGAGGTGAACTCACAGATCAGAAAGAAGTTTCTCAGAAAGCTTCTTTCACGTTTTGAACGGATGAAATTTCCTTTCTCAGCGTAGGCCTCAATGCGATGCAAAGAAGCCCTTCTCAGTTTCCTCAAAGACAGTGTTAATGGACTGCTCCACGAAACATAAGTGTAACTCTGTGAGATGAATTCACACATCACCAAGAAGTTTCTAAGAAAGCTTCTTTCTAGTTTTCAACTGAGTATATTTCCTTTGTCACCGTAAGCTTCATTGCGCTATGAAGTATCTAATTGCAGGATTTCTAGAAAACTGTGTTAGCAAACTGATCACTGAAGAGAAACGTGTAACTCTGTGAGTTGCATTCACACATGGCAATGCAGTTTCTCAGAGAGCTTCTCTCCAGTTATTATGGGAGGATATTTGCTTTTTCACCATAGCCCTCAATGAGCTCCCAAATATCACTTTGCAGAATCCAGGACAACAGTGTTAGCAAACTGTTCCAAGAAGGGAAGGGTGGAACTCTGTGAGATGAAGTCACACATCAGAAAGCAATCTCTAGAAAGCTTCTCTCTGGTTATTATGTGAGGAGATTTCCTTTTTCACCATGGGCCCCTATGGGCTCCCAAGTATCACTTGAAAGATTCCACGAAAAGAGTGATAGCAAACTGCTTCCTGAGGTTTAAGTTATAAGTCTGTGAGGTGAACTCACAGATCAGAAAGAAGTTTCTCAGAAAGCTTCTTTCACGTTTTGAACGGATGAAATTTCCTTTCTCAGCGTAGGCCTCAATGCGATGCAAAGAAGCCCTTCTCAGTTTCCTCAAAGACAGTGTTAATGGACTGCTCCACGAAACATAAGTGTAACTCTGTGAGATGAATTCACACATCACCAAGAAGTTTCTAAGAAAGCTTCTTTCTAGTTTTCAACTGAGTATATTTCCTTTGTCACCGTAAGCTTCATTGCGCTATGAAGTATCTAATTGCAGATTTCTAGAAAACTGTGTTAGCAAACTGATCACTGAAGAGAAACGTGTAACTCTGTGAGTTGCATTCACACATGGCAATGCAGTTTCTCAGAGAGCTTCTCTCCAGTTATTATGGGAGGATATTTGCTTTTTCACCATAGCCCTCAATGAGCTCCCAAATATCACTTTGCAGAATCCAGGGAAACAGTGTTAGCAAACTGTTCCAAGAAGGGAAGGGTGGAACTCTGTGAGATGAAGTCACACATCAGAAAGCAATCTCTAGAAAGCTTCTCTCTGGTTATTATGTGAGGAGATTTCCTTTTTCACCATGGGCCCCTATGGGCTCCCAAGTATCACTTGAAAGATTCCACGAAAAGAGTGATAGCAAACTGCTTCCTGAGGTTTAAGTTATAAGTCTGTGAGGTGAACTCACAGATCAGAAAGAAGTTTCTCAGAAAGCTTCTTTCACGTTTGAACGGAGAAATTTCCTTTATCAGTGTAGGCCTCAATGCGATTCAAGAAGCCGTTATCAGATTCCTAAAAGACATTGGTAATGGCCTGCTCCAAGAAATATAAGTGTAACTCTGTGAGATGAATTCACACATCGAAATGCCGTTTCTCAGAAGGCTTCTTCCAGTTTTGATCTGAGGATATTTCCTTTTTACCATAGCCCTCATGAGCTCCCAAATATCACTTTGCAGAACGCAGATAAAGAGTTAGCAAACTCTTCCAAGAAGGGAAGGGTGGAACTCTGTGTGATGAAGTCACACATCAGACAGCAATCTCTCAGAAAGCTTCTCTTAGTTATTATCTGAGGATATTTCCTTTTTCAACATGTCTCCTAAGGGCTCCCCAATCTCACTTGCAGATTCCACGAAAAGAGTGTTAGCAAACTGCTTCCTGAGAACTAAGCTGTGACTCTGTGAGGGGAATTCACAGATCAGAAAGAAGTTTCTCAGAAAGCTTCTTTCACGTTTGAACGGATGAAATTTCCTTTCTCAGCGTAGGCCTCAATGCGATGCAAAGAAGCCCTTCTCAGTTTCCTCAAAGACAGTGTTAATGGACTGCTCCACGAAACATAAGTGTAACTCTGTGAGATGAATTCACACATCACCAAGAAGTTTCTAAGAAAGCTTCTTTCTAGTTTTCAACTGAGTATATTTCCTTTGTCACCGTAAGCTTCATTGCGCTATGAAGTATCTAATTGCAGGTTTCTAGAAAACTGTGTTAGCAAACTGATCACTGAAGAGAAACGTGTAACTCTGTGAGTTGCATTCACACATGGCAATGCAGTTTCTCAGAGAGCTTCTCTCCAGTTATTATGGGAGGATATTTGCTTTTTCACCATAGCCCTCAATGAGCTCCCAAATATCACTTTGCAGAATCCAGGGCAACAGTGTTAGCAAACTGTTCCAAGAAGGGAAGGGTGGAACTCTGTGAGATGAAGTCACACATCAGAAAGCAATCTCTAGAAAGCTTCTCTCTGGTTATTATGTGAGGAGATTTCCTTTTTCACCATGGGCCCCTATGGGCTCCCAAGTATCACTTGAAAGATTCCACGAAAAGAGTGATAGCAAACTGCTTCCTGAGGTTTAAGTTATAAGTCTGTGAGGTGAACTCACAGATCAGAAAGAAGTTTCTCAGAAAGCTTCTTTCACGTTTTGAACGGATGAAATTTCCTTTCTCAGCGTAGGCCTCAATGCGATGCAAAGAAGCCCTTCTCAGTTTCCTCAAAGACAGTGTTAATGGACTGCTCCACGAAACATAAGTGTAACTCTGTGAGATGAATTCACACATCACCAAGAAGTTTCTAAGAAAGCTTCTTTCTAGTTTTCAACTGAGTATATTTCCTTTGTCACCGTAAGCTTCATTGCGCTATGAAGTATCTAATTGCAGATTTCTAGAAAACTGTGTTAGCAAACTGATCACTGAAGAGAAACGTGTAACTCTGTGAGTTGCATTCACACATGGCAATGCAGTTTCTCAGAGAGCTTCTCTCCAGTTATTATGGGAGGATATTTGCTTTTTCACCATAGCCCTCAATGAGCTCCCAAATATCACTTTGCAGAATCCAGGACAACAGTGTTAGCAAACTGTTCCAAGAAGGGAAGGGTGGAACTCTGTGAGATGAAGTCACACATCAGAAAGCAATCTCTAGAAAGCTTCTCTCTGGTTATTATGTGAGGAGATTTCCTTTTTCACCATGGGCCCCTATGGGCTCCCAAGTATCACTTGAAAGATTCCACGAAAAGAGTGATAGCAAACTGCTTCCTGAGGTTTAAGTTATAAGTCTGTGAGGTGAACTCACAGATCAGAAAGAAGTTTCTCAGAAAGCTTCTTTCACGTTTTGAACGGATGAAATTTCCTTTCTCAGCGTAGGCCTCAATGCGATGCAAAGAAGCCCTTCTCAGTTTCCTCAAAGACAGTGTTAATGGACTGCTCCACGAAACATAAGTGTAACTCTGTGAGATGAATTCACACATCACCAAGAAGTTTCTAAGAAAGCTTCTTTCTAGTTTTCAACTGAGTATATTTCCTTTGTCACCGTAAGCTTCATTGCGCTATGAAGTATCTAATTGCAGGTTTCTAGAAAACTGTGTTAGCAAACTGATCACTGAAGAGAAACGTGTAACTCTGTGAGTTGCATTCACACATGGCAATGCAGTTTCTCAGAGAGCTTCTCTCCAGTTATTATGGGAGGATATTTGCTTTTTCACCATAGCCCTCAATGAGCTCCCAAATATCACTTTGCAGAATCCAGGGAAACAGTGTTAGCAAACTGTTCCAAGAAGGGAAGGGTGGAACTCTGTGAGATGAAGTCACACATCAGAAAGCAATCTCTAGAAAGCTTCTCTCTGGTTATTATGTGAGGAGATTTCCTTTTTCACCATGGGCCCCTATGGGCTCCCAAGTATCACTTGAAAGATTCCACGAAAAGAGTGATAGCAAACTGCTTCCTGAGGTTTAAGTTATAAGTCTGTGAGGTGAACTCACAGATCAGAAAGAAGTTTCTCAGAAAGCTTCTTTCACGTTTTGAACGGATGAAATTTCCTTTCTCAGCGTAGGCCTCAATGCGATGCAAAGAAGCCCTTCTCAGTTTCCTCAAAGACAGTGTTAATGGACTGCTCCACGAAACATAAGTGTAACTCTGTGAGATGAATTCACACATCACCAAGAAGTTTCTAAGAAAGCTTCTTTCTAGTTTTCAACTGAGTATATTTCCTTTGTCACCGTAAGCTTCATTGCGCTATGAAGTATCTAATTGCAGGATTTCTAGAAAACTGTGTTAGCAAACTGATCACTGAAGAGAAACGTGTAACTCTGTGAGTTGCATTCACACATGGCAATGCAGTTTCTCAGAGAGCTTCTCTCCAGTTATTATGGGAGGATATTTGCTTTTTCACCATAGCCCTCAATGAGCTCCCAAATATCACTTTGCAGAATCCAGGACAACAGTGTTAGCAAACTGTTCCAAGAAGGGAAGGGTGGAACTCTGTGAGATGAAGTCACACATCAGAAAGCAATCTCTAGAAAGCTTCTCTCTGGTTATTATGTGAGGAGATTTCCTTTTTCACCATGGGCCCCTATGGGCTCCCAAGTATCACTTGAAAGATTCCACGAAAAGAGTGATAGCAAACTGCTTCCTGAGGTTTAAGTTATAAGTCTGTGAGGTGAACTCACAGATCAGAAAGAAGTTTCTCAGAAAGCTTCTTTCACGTTTTGAACGGATGAAATTTCCTTTCTCAGCGTAGGCCTCAATGCGATGCAAAGAAGCCCTTCTCAGTTTCCTCAAAGACAGTGTTAATGGACTGCTCCACGAAACATAAGTGTAACTCTGTGAGATGAATTCACACATCACCAAGAAGTTTCTAAGAAAGCTTCTTTCTAGTTTTCAACTGAGTATATTTCCTTTGTCACCGTAAGCTTCATTGCGCTATGAAGTATCTAATTGCAGGATTTCTAGAAAACTGTGTTAGCAAACTGATCACTGAAGAGAAACGTGTAACTCTGTGAGTTGCATTCACACATGGCAATGCAGTTTCTCAGAGAGCTTCTCTCCAGTTATTATGGGAGGATATTTGCTTTTTCACCATAGCCCTCAATGAGCTCCCAAATATCACTTTGCAGAATCCAGGACAACAGTGTTAGCAAACTGTTCCAAGAAGGGAAGGGTGGAACTCTGTGAGATGAAGTCACACATCAGAAAGCAATCTCTAGAAAGCTTCTCTCTGGTTATTATGTGAGGAGATTTCCTTTTTCACCATGGGCCCCTATGGGCTCCCAAGTATCACTTGAAAGATTCCACGAAAAGAGTGATAGCAAACTGCTTCCTGAGGTTTAAGTTATAAGTCTGTGAGGTGAACTCACAGATCAGAAAGAAGTTTCTCAGAAAGCTTCTTTCACGTTTTGAACGGATGAAATTTCCTTTCTCAGCGTAGGCCTCAATGCGATGCAAAGAAGCCCTTCTCAGTTTCCTCAAAGACAGTGTTAATGGACTGCTCCACGAAACATAAGTGTAACTCTGTGAGATGAATTCACACATCACCAAGAAGTTTCTAAGAAAGCTTCTTTCTAGTTTTCAACTGAGTATATTTCCTTTGTCACCGTAAGCTTCATTGCGCTATGAAGTATCTAATTGCAGATTTCTAGAAAACTGTGTTAGCAAACTGATCACTGAAGAGAAACGTGTAACTCTGTGAGTTGCATTCACACATGGCAATGCAGTTTCTCAGAGAGCTTCTCTCCAGTTATTATGGGAGGATATTTGCTTTTTCACCATAGCCCTCAATGAGCTCCCAAATATCACTTTGCAGAATCCAGGGCAACAGTGTTAGCAAACTGTTCCAAGAAGGGAAGGGTGGAACTCTGTGAGATGAAGTCACACATCAGAAAGCAATCTCTAGAAAGCTTCTCTCTGGTTATTATGTGAGGAGATTTCCTTTTTCACCATGGGCCCCTATGGGCTCCCAAGTATCACTTGAAAGATTCCACGAAAAGAGTGATAGCAAACTGCTTCCTGAGGTTTAAGTTATAAGTCTGTGAGGTGAACTCACAGATCAGAAAGAAGTTTCTCAGAAAGCTTCTTTCACGTTTTGAACGGATGAAATTTCCTTTCTCAGCGTAGGCCTCAATGCGATGCAAAGAAGCCCTTCTCAGTTTCCTCAAAGACAGTGTTAATGGACTGCTCCACGAAACATAAGTGTAACTCTGTGAGATGAATTCACACATCACCAAGAAGTTTCTAAGAAAGCTTCTTTCTAGTTTTCAACTGAGTATATTTCCTTTGTCACCGTAAGCTTCATTGCGCTATGAAGTATCTAATTGCAGATTTCTAGAAAACTGTGTTAGCAAACTGATCACTGAAGAGAAACGTGTAACTCTGTGAGTTGCATTCACACATGGCAATGCAGTTTCTCAGAGAGCTTCTCTCCAGTTATTATGGGAGGATATTTGCTTTTTCACCATAGCCCTCAATGAGCTCCCAAATATCACTTTGCAGAATCCAGGGAAACAGTGTTAGCAAACTGTTCCAAGAAGGGAAGGGTGGAACTCTGTGAGATGAAGTCACACATCAGAAAGCAATCTCTAGAAAGCTTCTCTCTGGTTATTATGTGAGGAGATTTCCTTTTTCACCATGGGCCCCTATGGGCTCCCAAGTATCACTTGAAAGATTCCACGAAAAGAGTGATAGCAAACTGCTTCCTGAGGTTTAAGTTATAAGTCTGTGAGGTGAACTCACAGATCAGAAAGAAGTTTCTCAGAAAGCTTCTTTCACGTTTTGAACGGATGAAATTTCCTTTCTCAGCGTAGGCCTCAATGCGATGCAAAGAAGCCCTTCTCAGTTTCCTCAAAGACAGTGTTAATGGACTGCTCCACGAAACATAAGTGTAACTCTGTGAGATGAATTCACACATCACCAAGAAGTTTCTAAGAAAGCTTCTTTCTAGTTTTCAACTGAGTATATTTCCTTTGTCACCGTAAGCTTCATTGCGCTATGAAGTATCTAATTGCAGATTTCTAGAAAACTGTGTTAGCAAACTGATCACTGAAGAGAAACGTGTAACTCTGTGAGTTGCATTCACACATGGCAATGCAGTTTCTCAGAGAGCTTCTCTCCAGTTATTATGGGAGGATATTTGCTTTTTCACCATAGCCCTCAATGAGCTCCCAAATATCACTTTGCAGAATCCAGGACAACAGTGTTAGCAAACTGTTCCAAGAAGGGAAGGGTGGAACTCTGTGAGATGAAGTCACACATCAGAAAGCAATCTCTAGAAAGCTTCTCTCTGGTTATTATGTGAGGAGATTTCCTTTTTCACCATGGGCCCCTATGGGCTCCCAAGTATCACTTGAAAGATTCCACGAAAAGAGTGATAGCAAACTGCTTCCTGAGGTTTAAGTTATAAGTCTGTGAGGTGAACTCACAGATCAGAAAGAAGTTTCTCAGAAAGCTTCTTTCACGTTTTGAACGGATGAAATTTCCTTTCTCAGCGTAGGCCTCAATGCGATGCAAAGAAGCCCTTCTCAGTTTCCTCAAAGACAGTGTTAATGGACTGCTCCACGAAACATAAGTGTAACTCTGTGAGATGAATTCACACATCACCAAGAAGTTTCTAAGAAAGCTTCTTTCTAGTTTTCAACTGAGTATATTTCCTTTGTCACCGTAAGCTTCATTGCGCTATGAAGTATCTAATTGCAGATTTCTAGAAAACTGTGTTAGCAAACTGATCACTGAAGAGAAACGTGTAACTCTGTGAGTTGCATTCACACATGGCAATGCAGTTTCTCAGAGAGCTTCTCTCCAGTTATTATGGGAGGATATTTGCTTTTTCACCATAGCCCTCAATGAGCTCCCAAATATCACTTTGCAGAATCCAGGACAACAGTGTTAGCAAACTGTTCCAAGAAGGGAAGGGTGGAACTCTGTGAGATGAAGTCACACATCAGAAAGCAATCTCTAGAAAGCTTCTCTCTGGTTATTATGTGAGGAGATTTCCTTTTTCACCATGGGCCCCTATGGGCTCCCAAGTATCACTTGAAAGATTCCACGAAAAGAGTGATAGCAAACTGCTTCCTGAGGTTTAAGTTATAAGTCTGTGAGGTGAACTCACAGATCAGAAAGAAGTTTCTCAGAAAGCTTCTTTCACGTTTTGAACGGATGAAATTTCCTTTCTCAGCGTAGGCCTCAATGCGATGCAAAGAAGCCCTTCTCAGTTTCCTCAAAGACAGTGTTAATGGACTGCTCCACGAAACATAAGTGTAACTCTGTGAGATGAATTCACACATCACCAAGAAGTTTCTAAGAAAGCTTCTTTCTAGTTTTCAACTGAGTATATTTCCTTTGTCACCGTAAGCTTCATTGCGCTATGAAGTATCTAATTGCAGATTTCTAGAAAACTGTGTTAGCAAACTGATCACTGAAGAGAAACGTGTAACTCTGTGAGTTGCATTCACACATGGCAATGCAGTTTCTCAGAGAGCTTCTCTCCAGTTATTATGGGAGGATATTTGCTTTTTCACCATAGCCCTCAATGAGCTCCCAAATATCACTTTGCAGAATCCAGGACAACAGTGTTAGCAAACTGTTCCAAGAAGGGAAGGGTGGAACTCTGTGAGATGAAGTCACACATCAGAAAGCAATCTCTAGAAAGCTTCTCTCTGGTTATTATGTGAGGAGATTTCCTTTTTCACCATGGGCCCCTATGGGCTCCCAAGTATCACTTGAAAGATTCCACGAAAAGAGTGATAGCAAACTGCTTCCTGAGGTTTAAGTTATAAGTCTGTGAGGTGAACTCACAGATCAGAAAGAAGTTTCTCAGAAAGCTTCTTTCACGTTTTGAACGGATGAAATTTCCTTTCTCAGCGTAGGCCTCAATGCGATGCAAAGAAGCCCTTCTCAGTTTCCTCAAAGACAGTGTTAATGGACTGCTCCACGAAACATAAGTGTAACTCTGTGAGATGAATTCACACATCACCAAGAAGTTTCTAAGAAAGCTTCTTTCTAGTTTTCAACTGAGTATATTTCCTTTGTCACCGTAAGCTTCATTGCGCTATGAAGTATCTAATTGCAGATTTCTAGAAAACTGTGTTAGCAAACTGATCACTGAAGAGAAACGTGTAACTCTGTGAGTTGCATTCACACATGGCAATGCAGTTTCTCAGAGAGCTTCTCTCCAGTTATTATGGGAGGATATTTGCTTTTTCACCATAGCCCTCAATGAGCTCCCAAATATCACTTTGCAGAATCCAGGACAACAGTGTTAGCAAACTGTTCCAAGAAGGGAAGGGTGGAACTCTGTGAGATGAAGTCACACATCAGAAAGCAATCTCTAGAAAGCTTCTCTCTGGTTATTATGTGAGGAGATTTCCTTTTTCACCATGGGCCCCTATGGGCTCCCAAGTATCACTTGAAAGATTCCACGAAAAGAGTGATAGCAAACTGCTTCCTGAGGTTTAAGTTATAAGTCTGTGAGGTGAACTCACAGATCAGAAAGAAGTTTCTCAGAAAGCTTCTTTCACGTTTTGAACGGATGAAATTTCCTTTCTCAGCGTAGGCCTCAATGCGATGCAAAGAAGCCCTTCTCAGTTTCCTCAAAGACAGTGTTAATGGACTGCTCCACGAAACATAAGTGTAACTCTGTGAGATGAATTCACACATCACCAAGAAGTTTCTAAGAAAGCTTCTTTCTAGTTTTCAACTGAGTATATTTCCTTTGTCACCGTAAGCTTCATTGCGCTATGAAGTATCTAATTGCAGGTTTCTAGAAAACTGTGTTAGCAAACTGATCACTGAAGAGAAACGTGTAACTCTGTGAGTTGCATTCACACATGGCAATGCAGTTTCTCAGAGAGCTTCTCTCCAGTTATTATGGGAGGATATTTGCTTTTTCACCATAGCCCTCAATGAGCTCCCAAATATCACTTTGCAGAATCCAGGACAACAGTGTTAGCAAACTGTTCCAAGAAGGGAAGGGTGGAACTCTGTGAGATGAAGTCACACATCAGAAAGCAATCTCTAGAAAGCTTCTCTCTGGTTATTATGTGAGGAGATTTCCTTTTTCACCATGGGCCCCTATGGGCTCCCAAGTATCACTTGAAAGATTCCACGAAAAGAGTGATAGCAAACTGCTTCCTGAGGTTTAAGTTATAAGTCTGTGAGGTGAACTCACAGATCAGAAAGAAGTTTCTCAGAAAGCTTCTTTCACGTTTTGAACGGATGAAATTTCCTTTCTCAGCGTAGGCCTCAATGCGATGCAAAGAAGCCCTTCTCAGTTTCCTCAAAGACAGTGTTAATGGACTGCTCCACGAAACATAAGTGTAACTCTGTGAGATGAATTCACACATCACCAAGAAGTTTCTAAGAAAGCTTCTTTCTAGTTTTCAACTGAGTATATTTCCTTTGTCACCGTAAGCTTCATTGCGCTATGAAGTATCTAATTGCAGATTTCTAGAAAACTGTGTTAGCAAACTGATCACTGAAGAGAAACGTGTAACTCTGTGAGTTGCATTCACACATGGCAATGCAGTTTCTCAGAGAGCTTCTCTCCAGTTATTATGGGAGGATATTTGCTTTTTCACCATAGCCCTCAATGAGCTCCCAAATATCACTTTGCAGAATCCAGGGCAACAGTGTTAGCAAACTGTTCCAAGAAGGGAAGGGTGGAACTCTGTGAGATGAAGTCACACATCAGAAAGCAATCTCTAGAAAGCTTCTCTCTGGTTATTATGTGAGGAGATTTCCTTTTTCACCATGGGCCCCTATGGGCTCCCAAGTATCACTTGAAAGATTCCACGAAAAGAGTGATAGCAAACTGCTTCCTGAGGTTTAAGTTATAAGTCTGTGAGGTGAACTCACAGATCAGAAAGAAGTTTCTCAGAAAGCTTCTTTCACGTTTTGAACGGATGAAATTTCCTTTCTCAGCGTAGGCCTCAATGCGATGCAAAGAAGCCCTTCTCAGTTTCCTCAAAGACAGTGTTAATGGACTGCTCCACGAAACATAAGTGTAACTCTGTGAGATGAATTCACACATCACCAAGAAGTTTCTAAGAAAGCTTCTTTCTAGTTTTCAACTGAGTATATTTCCTTTGTCACCGTAAGCTTCATTGCGCTATGAAGTATCTAATTGCAGATTTCTAGAAAACTGTGTTAGCAAACTGATCACTGAAGAGAAACGTGTAACTCTGTGAGTTGCATTCACACATGGCAATGCAGTTTCTCAGAGAGCTTCTCTCCAGTTATTATGGGAGGATATTTGCTTTTTCACCATAGCCCTCAATGAGCTCCCAAATATCACTTTGCAGAATCCAGGACAACAGTGTTAGCAAACTGTTCCAAGAAGGGAAGGGTGGAACTCTGTGAGATGAAGTCACACATCAGAAAGCAATCTCTAGAAAGCTTCTCTCTGGTTATTATGTGAGGAGATTTCCTTTTTCACCATGGGCCCCTATGGGCTCCCAAGTATCACTTGAAAGATTCCACGAAAAGAGTGATAGCAAACTGCTTCCTGAGGTTTAAGTTATAAGTCTGTGAGGTGAACTCACAGATCAGAAAGAAGTTTCTCAGAAAGCTTCTTTCACGTTTTGAACGGATGAAATTTCCTTTCTCAGCGTAGGCCTCAATGCGATGCAAAGAAGCCCTTCTCAGTTTCCTCAAAGACAGTGTTAATGGACTGCTCCACGAAACATAAGTGTAACTCTGTGAGATGAATTCACACATCACCAAGAAGTTTCTAAGAAAGCTTCTTTCTAGTTTTCAACTGAGTATATTTCCTTTGTCACCGTAAGCTTCATTGCGCTATGAAGTATCTAATTGCAGGTTTCTAGAAAACTGTGTTAGCAAACTGATCACTGAAGAGAAACGTGTAACTCTGTGAGTTGCATTCACACATGGCAATGCAGTTTCTCAGAGAGCTTCTCTCCAGTTATTATGGGAGGATATTTGCTTTTTCACCATAGCCCTCAATGAGCTCCCAAATATCACTTTGCAGAATCCAGGACAACAGTGTTAGCAAACTGTTCCAAGAAGGGAAGGGTGGAACTCTGTGAGATGAAGTCACACATCAGAAAGCAATCTCTAGAAAGCTTCTCTCTGGTTATTATGTGAGGAGATTTCCTTTTTCACCATGGGCCCCTATGGGCTCCCAAGTATCACTTGAAAGATTCCACGAAAAGAGTGATAGCAAACTGCTTCCTGAGGTTTAAGTTATAAGTCTGTGAGGTGAACTCACAGATCAGAAAGAAGTTTCTCAGAAAGCTTCTTTCACGTTTTGAACGGATGAAATTTCCTTTCTCAGCGTAGGCCTCAATGCGATGCAAAGAAGCCCTTCTCAGTTTCCTCAAAGACAGTGTTAATGGACTGCTCCACGAAACATAAGTGTAACTCTGTGAGATGAATTCACACATCACCAAGAAGTTTCTAAGAAAGCTTCTTTCTAGTTTTCAACTGAGTATATTTCCTTTGTCACCGTAAGCTTCATTGCGCTATGAAGTATCTAATTGCAGATTTCTAGAAAACTGTGTTAGCAAACTGATCACTGAAGAGAAACGTGTAACTCTGTGAGTTGCATTCACACATGGCAATGCAGTTTCTCAGAGAGCTTCTCTCCAGTTATTATGGGAGGATATTTGCTTTTTCACCATAGCCCTCAATGAGCTCCCAAATATCACTTTGCAGAATCCAGGGCAACAGTGTTAGCAAACTGTTCCAAGAAGGGAAGGGTGGAACTCTGTGAGATGAAGTCACACATCAGAAAGCAATCTCTAGAAAGCTTCTCTCTGGTTATTATGTGAGGAGATTTCCTTTTTCACCATGGGCCCCTATGGGCTCCCAAGTATCACTTGAAAGATTCCACGAAAAGAGTGATAGCAAACTGCTTCCTGAGGTTTAAGTTATAAGTCTGTGAGGTGAACTCACAGATCAGAAAGAAGTTTCTCAGAAAGCTTCTTTCACGTTTTGAACGGATGAAATTTCCTTTCTCAGCGTAGGCCTCAATGCGATGCAAAGAAGCCCTTCTCAGTTTCCTCAAAGACAGTGTTAATGGACTGCTCCACGAAACATAAGTGTAACTCTGTGAGATGAATTCACACATCACCAAGAAGTTTCTAAGAAAGCTTCTTTCTAGTTTTCAACTGAGTATATTTCCTTTGTCACCGTAAGCTTCATTGCGCTATGAAGTATCTAATTGCAGATTTCTAGAAAACTGTGTTAGCAAACTGATCACTGAAGAGAAACGTGTAACTCTGTGAGTTGCATTCACACATGGCAATGCAGTTTCTCAGAGAGCTTCTCTCCAGTTATTATGGGAGGATATTTGCTTTTTCACCATAGCCCTCAATGAGCTCCCAAATATCACTTTGCAGAATCCAGGACAACAGTGTTAGCAAACTGTTCCAAGAAGGGAAGGGTGGAACTCTGTGAGATGAAGTCACACATCAGAAAGCAATCTCTAGAAAGCTTCTCTCTGGTTATTATGTGAGGAGATTTCCTTTTTCATCATGGGCCCCTATCGGCTCCCAAATATCACTTTCCAGATTCCACGAAAAGAGTGTTAGCAAACTGCTTCCTGGAGTCTAAGTTACAAGTCTTTGAAATGAACTCACAGATCAGAAAGAAATTTCTCAGAAAGCTTCTTTCACGTTTTGAACGGATGAAATTTCCTTTATCAGCGTCGTCTTCAATACTATCCAAAGAAGCCGTTATCAGATTCCTAAAAGACATTGGTAATGGCCTGCTCCAAGAAATATAAGTGTAACTCTGTGAGATGAATTCACACATCGAAATGCCGTTTCTCAGAAGGCTTCTTCCAGTTTTGATCTGAGGATATTTCCTTTTTTACCATAGCCCTCATTGAGCTCCCAAATATCACTTTGCAGAACGCAGATAAGAGAGTTAGCAAACTCTTCAAGAAGGGAAGGGTGGAACTCTGTGATGAAGTCACAATCAGACAGCAATCTCTCAGAAAGCTTCTCTCTAGTTATTATCTGAGGAGATTTCCTTTTTCACCATGGGCCCCTATGGGCTCCCAAGTATCACTTGAAAGATTCCACGAAAAGAGTGATAGCAAACTGCTTCCTGAGGTTTAAGTTATAAGTCTGTGAGGTGAACTCACAGATCAGAAAGAAGTTTCTCAGAAAGCTTCTTTCACGTTTTGAACGGATGAAATTTCCTTTCTCAGCGTAGGCCTCAATGCGATGCAAAGAAGCCCTTCTCAGTTTCCTCAAAGACAGTGTTAATGGACTGCTCCACGAAACATAAGTGTAACTCTGTGAGATGAATTCACACATCACCAAGAAGTTTCTAAGAAAGCTTCTTTCTAGTTTTCAACTGAGTATATTTCCTTTGTCACCGTAAGCTTCATTGCGCTATGAAGTATCTAATTGCAGGTTTCTAGAAAACTGTGTTAGCAAACTGATCACTGAAGAGAAACGTGTAACTCTGTGAGTTGCATTCACACATGGCAATGCAGTTTCTCAGAGAGCTTCTCTCCAGTTATTATGGGAGGATATTTGCTTTTTCACCATAGCCCTCAATGAGCTCCCAAATATCACTTTGCAGAATCCAGGACAACAGTGTTAGCAAACTGTTCCAAGAAGGGAAGGGTGGAACTCTGTGAGATGAAGTCACACATCAGAAAGCAATCTCTAGAAAGCTTCTCTCTGGTTATTATGTGAGGAGATTTCCTTTTTCACCATGGGCCCCTATGGGCTCCCAAGTATCACTTGAAAGATTCCACGAAAAGAGTGATAGCAAACTGCTTCCTGAGGTTTAAGTTATAAGTCTGTGAGGTGAACTCACAGATCAGAAAGAAGTTTCTCAGAAAGCTTCTTTCACGTTTTGAACGGATGAAATTTCCTTTCTCAGCGTAGGCCTCAATGCGATGCAAAGAAGCCCTTCTCAGTTTCCTCAAAGACAGTGTTAATGGACTGCTCCACGAAACATAAGTGTAACTCTGTGAGATGAATTCACACATCACCAAGAAGTTTCTAAGAAAGCTTCTTTCTAGTTTTCAACTGAGTATATTTCCTTTGTCACCGTAAGCTTCATTGCGCTATGAAGTATCTAATTGCAGATTTCTAGAAAACTGTGTTAGCAAACTGATCACTGAAGAGAAACGTGTAACTCTGTGAGTTGCATTCACACATGGCAATGCAGTTTCTCAGAGAGCTTCTCTCCAGTTATTATGGGAGGATATTTGCTTTTTCACCATAGCCCTCAATGAGCTCCCAAATATCAC
Organism: Rhinopithecus roxellana; assembly: GCF_007565055.1. Taxonomy (NCBI): domain Eukaryota; kingdom Metazoa; phylum Chordata; class Mammalia; order Primates; family Cercopithecidae; genus Rhinopithecus; species Rhinopithecus roxellana. The sequence continues at coordinate 46,567 of NW_022141704.1, forward strand.
TTTGCAGAATCCAGGACAACAGTGTTAGCAAACTGTTCCAAGAAGGGAAGGGTGGAACTCTGTGAGATGAAGTCACACATCAGAAAGCAATCTCTAGAAAGCTTCTCTCTGGTTATTATGTGAGGAGATTTCCTTTTTCACCATGGGCCCCTATGGGCTCCCAAGTATCACTTGAAAGATTCCACGAAAAGAGTGATAGCAAACTGCTTCCTGAGGTTTAAGTTATAAGTCTGTGAGGTGAACTCACAGATCAGAAAGAAGTTTCTCAGAAAGCTTCTTTCACGTTTTGAACGGATGAAATTTCCTTTCTCAGCGTAGGCCTCAATGCGATGCAAAGAAGCCCTTCTCAGTTTCCTCAAAGACAGTGTTAATGGACTGCTCCACGAAACATAAGTGTAACTCTGTGAGATGAATTCACACATCACCAAGAAGTTTCTAAGAAAGCTTCTTTCTAGTTTTCAACTGAGTATATTTCCTTTGTCACCGTAAGCTTCATTGCGCTATGAAGTATCTAATTGCAGGTTTCTAGAAAACTGTGTTAGCAAACTGATCACTGAAGAGAAACGTGTAACTCTGTGAGTTGCATTCACACATGGCAATGCAGTTTCTCAGAGAGCTTCTCTCCAGTTATTATGGGAGGATATTTGCTTTTTCACCATAGCCCTCAATGAGCTCCCAAATATCACTTTGCAGAATCCAGGGAAACAGTGTTAGCAAACTGTTCCAAGAAGGGAAGGGTGGAACTCTGTGAGATGAAGTCACACATCAGAAAGCAATCTCTAGAAAGCTTCTCTCTGGTTATTATGTGAGGAGATTTCCTTTTTCACCATGGGCCCCTATGGGCTCCCAAGTATCACTTGAAAGATTCCACGAAAAGAGTGATAGCAAACTGCTTCCTGAGGTTTAAGTTATAAGTCTGTGAGGTGAACTCACAGATCAGAAAGAAGTTTCTCAGAAAGCTTCTTTCACGTTTTGAACGGATGAAATTTCCTTTCTCAGCGTAGGCCTCAATGCGATGCAAAGAAGCCCTTCTCAGTTTCCTCAAAGACAGTGTTAATGGACTGCTCCACGAAACATAAGTGTAACTCTGTGAGATGAATTCACACATCACCAAGAAGTTTCTAAGAAAGCTTCTTTCTAGTTTTCAACTGAGTATATTTCCTTTGTCACCGTAAGCTTCATTGCGCTATGAAGTATCTAATTGCAGATTTCTAGAAAACTGTGTTAGCAAACTGATCACTGAAGAGAAACGTGTAACTCTGTGAGTTGCATTCACACATGGCAATGCAGTTTCTCAGAGAGCTTCTCTCCAGTTATTATGGGAGGATATTTGCTTTTTCACCATAGCCCTCAATGAGCTCCCAAATATCACTTTGCAGAATCCAGGACAACAGTGTTAGCAAACTGTTCCAAGAAGGGAAGGGTGGAACTCTGTGAGATGAAGTCACACATCAGAAAGCAATCTCTAGAAAGCTTCTCTCTGGTTATTATGTGAGGAGATTTCCTTTTTCACCATGGGCCCCTATGGGCTCCCAAGTATCACTTGAAAGATTCCACGAAAAGAGTGATAGCAAACTGCTTCCTGAGGTTTAAGTTATAAGTCTGTGAGGTGAACTCACAGATCAGAAAGAAGTTTCTCAGAAAGCTTCTTTCACGTTTTGAACGGATGAAATTTCCTTTCTCAGCGTAGGCCTCAATGCGATGCAAAGAAGCCCTTCTCAGTTTCCTCAAAGACAGTGTTAATGGACTGCTCCACGAAACATAAGTGTAACTCTGTGAGATGAATTCACACATCACCAAGAAGTTTCTAAGAAAGCTTCTTTCTAGTTTTCAACTGAGTATATTTCCTTTGTCACCGTAAGCTTCATTGCGCTATGAAGTATCTAATTGCAGGTTTCTAGAAAACTGTGTTAGCAAACTGATCACTGAAGAGAAACGTGTAACTCTGTGAGTTGCATTCACACATGGCAATGCAGTTTCTCAGAGAGCTTCTCTCCAGTTATTATGGGAGGATATTTGCTTTTTCACCATAGCCCTCAATGAGCTCCCAAATATCACTTTGCAGAATCCAGGACAACAGTGTTAGCAAACTGTTCCAAGAAGGGAAGGGTGGAACTCTGTGAGATGAAGTCACACATCAGAAAGCAATCTCTAGAAAGCTTCTCTCTGGTTATTATGTGAGGAGATTTCCTTTTTCACCATGGGCCCCTATGGGCTCCCAAGTATCACTTGAAAGATTCCACGAAAAGAGTGATAGCAAACTGCTTCCTGAGGTTTAAGTTATAAGTCTGTGAGGTGAACTCACAGATCAGAAAGAAGTTTCTCAGAAAGCTTCTTTCACGTTTTGAACGGATGAAATTTCCTTTCTCAGCGTAGGCCTCAATGCGATGCAAAGAAGCCCTTCTCAGTTTCCTCAAAGACAGTGTTAATGGACTGCTCCACGAAACATAAGTGTAACTCTGTGAGATGAATTCACACATCACCAAGAAGTTTCTAAGAAAGCTTCTTTCTAGTTTTCAACTGAGTATATTTCCTTTGTCACCGTAAGCTTCATTGCGCTATGAAGTATCTAATTGCAGGTTTCTAGAAAACTGTGTTAGCAAACTGATCACTGAAGAGAAACGTGTAACTCTGTGAGTTGCATTCACACATGGCAATGCAGTTTCTCAGAGAGCTTCTCTCCAGTTATTATGGGAGGATATTTGCTTTTTCACCATAGCCCTCAATGAGCTCCCAAATATCACTTTGCAGAATCCAGGACAACAGTGTTAGCAAACTGTTCCAAGAAGGGAAGGGTGGAACTCTGTGAGATGAAGTCACACATCAGAAAGCAATCTCTAGAAAGCTTCTCTCTGGTTATTATGTGAGGAGATTTCCTTTTTCACCATGGGCCCCTATGGGCTCCCAAGTATCACTTGAAAGATTCCACGAAAAGAGTGATAGCAAACTGCTTCCTGAGGTTTAAGTTATAAGTCTGTGAGGTGAACTCACAGATCAGAAAGAAGTTTCTCAGAAAGCTTCTTTCACGTTTTGAACGGATGAAATTTCCTTTCTCAGCGTAGGCCTCAATGCGATGCAAAGAAGCCCTTCTCAGTTTCCTCAAAGACAGTGTTAATGGACTGCTCCACGAAACATAAGTGTAACTCTGTGAGATGAATTCACACATCACCAAGAAGTTTCTAAGAAAGCTTCTTTCTAGTTTTCAACTGAGTATATTTCCTTTGTCACCGTAAGCTTCATTGCGCTATGAAGTATCTAATTGCAGATTTCTAGAAAACTGTGTTAGAAACTGATCACTGAAGGAGGAAACGTGTAACTCTGTGAGTTGCATTCACACATCGAAATTCAGTTCTCAGAAGCGTCTTCCTGGTTTTGATCTGAAGATATTTCTTTTTCACCATGGCCCTCATGAGCTCCCAGGGAAAAAACGTGTAAAGCATTACAAACAATGCAGTTTTCTCAGAGAGCTTCTCTCCAGTTATTATGGGAGGATATTTGCTTTTTCACCATAGCCTCAATGAGCTCCCAAATATCACTTTGCAGAATCCGACAACATGTTAGAACTGTTCCAAGAAGGGAGGTGGAACTCTGTGAGATGAAGTCACACATCAGAAAGCAATCTAGAAAGCTTCTCTCTGTTTATTATGTGAGGAATTTCCTTTTTCACCATGGGCCCTATGGGCTCCCAAGTATCACTTGAAAGATTCCACGAAAAGAGTGATAGCAAACTGCTTCCTGAGGTTTAAGTTATAAGTTCTGGAGTGATAGCAAACTGCTTCCTGAGGTTTAAGTTATAAGTCTGTGAGATGAACTCACAGATCAGAAAGAAGTTCTCAGAAAGCTTCTTTCACGTTTTGAACGGATGAAATTTCCTTTATCAGCGTAGGCCTCAATGCGATCCAAAGAAGCCCTTCTCAGTTTCCTCAAAGACAGTGTTAATGGACTGCTCCACGAAACATAAGTGTAACTCTGTGAGATGAATTCACACATCACCAAGAAGTTTCTAAGAAAGCTCTTTCTAGTTTTCAACTGAGTATATTTCCTTTGTCACCGTAAGCTTCACTGCGCTATGAAGTATCTAACTGCAGATTTCTAGAAAACTGTGTTAGCAAACTGATCACTGAAGAGAAACGTGTAACTCTGTGAGTTGCATTCACACATGGCAATGCAGTTTCTCAGAGAGCTTCTCTCCAGTTATTATGGGAGGATATTGCTTTTTCACCATAGCCCTCAATGAGCTCCCAAATATCACTTTGCAGAATCCAGGACAACAGTGTAGCAAACTGTTCCAAGAAGGGAAGGGTGGAACTCTGTGAGATGAAGTCACACATCAGAAAGCAATCTCTAGAAAGCTTCTCTCTAGTTATTATGTGAGGAGATTTCCTTTTTCACCATGGGCCCCTATGGGCTCCCAAGTATCACTTTAAAGATTCCACGAAAAGAGTGATAGCAAACTGCTTCCTGAGGTTTAAGTTATAAGTCTGTGAGATGAACTCACAGATCAGAAAGAAGTTTCTCAGAAAGCTTCTTTCACGTTTTGAACGGATGAAATTTCCTTTATCAGCGTAGGCCTCAATGCGATCCAAAGAAGCCCTTCTCAGTTTCCTCAAAGACAGTGTTAATGGACTGCTCCACGAAACATAAGTGTAACTCTGTGAGATGAATTCACACATCACCAAGAAGTTTCTAAGAAAGCTTCTTTCTAGTTTTCAACTGAGTATATTTCCTTTGTCACCGTAAGCTTCACTGCGCTATGAAGTATCTAACTGCAGATTTCTAGAAAACTGTGTTAGCAAACTGATCACTGAGAGAAACGTGTAACTCTGTGAGTTGCATTCACACATGGCAATGCAGTTTCTCAGAGAGCTTCTCTCCAGTTATTATGGGAGGATATTTGCTTTTTCACCATAGCCCTCAATGAGCTCCCAAATATCACTTTGCAGAATCCAGGACAACAGTGGTAGCAAACTGTTCCAAGAAGGGAAGGGTGGAACTCTGTGAGATGAAGTCACACATCAGAAAGCAATCTCTAGAAAGCTTCTCTCTAGTTATTATGTGAGGAGATTTCCTTTTTCACCATGGGCCCCTATTCTGGGCTCCCAAGTATCACTTTAAAGATTCCACGAAAAGAGTGATAGCAAACTGCTTCCTGAGGTTTAAGTTATAAGTCTGTGAGATGAACTCACAGATCAGAAAGAAGTTTCTCAGAAAGCTTCTTTCACGTTTTGAACGGATGAAATTTCCTTTATCAGCGTAGGCCTCAATGCGATCCAAAGAAGCCCTTCTCAGTTTCCTCAAAGACAGTGTTAATGGACTGCTCCACGAAACATAAGTGTAACTCTGTGAGATGAATTCACACATCACCAAGAAGTTTCTAAGAAAGCTTCTTTCTAGTTTTCAACTGAGTATATTTCCTTTGTCACCGTAAGCTTCACTGCGCTATGAAGTATCTAACTGCAGATTTCTAGAAAACTGTGTTAGCAAACTGATCACTGAAGAGAACGTGTAACTCTGTGAGTTGCATTCACACATGGCAATGCAGTTTCTCAGAGAGCTTCTCTCCAGTTATTATGGGAGGATATTTGCTTTTTCACCATAGCCCTCAATGAGCTCCCAAATATCACTTTGCAGAATCCAGGACAACAGTGGTAGCAAACTGTTCCAAGAAGGGAAGGGTGGAACTCTGTGAGATGAAGTCACACATCAGAAAGCAATCTCTAGAAAGCTTCTCTCTAGTTATTATGTGAGGAGATTTCCTTTTTCACCATGGGCCCCTATTATGGGCTCCCAAGTATCACTTTAAAGATTCCACGAAAACAGTGATAGCAAACTGCTTCCTGAGGTTTAAGTTATAAGTCTGTGAGATGAACTCACAGATCAGAAAGAAGTGTCTCAGAAAGCTTCTTTCACGTTTTGAACGGATGAAATTTCCTTTATCAGCGTAGGCCTCAATGCGATCCAAAGAAGCCCTTCTCAGTTTCCTCAAAGACAGTGTTAATGGACTGCTCCACGAAACATAAGTGTAACTCTGTGAGATGAATTCACACATCACCAAGAAGTTTTAAAGAAAGGCTCTTTCTAGTTTTCAACTGAGTATATTTCCTTTGTCACCGTAAGCTTCACTGCGCTATGAAGTATCTAACTGCAGATTTCTAGAAAACTGTGTTAGCAAACTGATCATCTGAAGGAGAACGTGTAACATCTGTGAGTTGCATTCACACATGCAATGCAGTTCTTCAGAGAGCTTCTCTCCAGTTATTATGGGAGGATATTTGCTTTTTCACCATAGCCCTCAATGAGCTCCCAAATATCACTTTGGCAGAATCCAGGACAACAGTGGTAGCAAACTGTTCCAAGAAGGGAAGGGTGGAACTCTGTGAGATGAAGTCACACATCAGAAAGCAATCTCTAGAAAGCTTCTCTCTAGTTATTATGTGATGGAGATTTCCTTTTTCACACCATGGGCCCCTATTATGGGCTCCCAAGTATCACTTTAAAGATTCCACGAAAAAGTAGATAGCAAACTGCTTCCTGAGGGTTTAAGTTATAAGTCTGTGAGATGAACTCACAGATCAGAAAGAAGTTTCTCAGAAAGCTTCTTTCACGTTTTGAACGGATGAAATTTCCTTTATCAGCGTAGGCCTCAATGCGATCCAAAGAAGCCCTTCTCAGTTTCCTCAAAGACAGTGTTAATGGACTGCTCCACGAAACATAAGTGTAACTCTGTGAGATGAATTCACACATCACCAAGAAGTTTCTAAGAAAGCTTCTTTCTAGTTTTCAACTGAGTATATTTCCTTTGTCACCGTAAGCTTCACTGCGCTATGAAGTATCTAACTGCAGATTTCTAGAAAACTGTGTTAGCAAACTGATCACTGAAGAGAAACGTGTAACTCTGTGAGTTGCATTCACACATGGCAATGCAGTTTCTCAGAGAGCTTCTCTCCAGTTATTATGGGAGGATTGCTTTTTCACCATAGCCCTCAATGAGCTCCCAAATATCACTTTGCAGAATCCAGGACAACAGTGGTAGCAAACTGTTCCAAGAAGGGAAGGTTGGAACTCTGTGAGATGAAGTCACACATCAGAAAGCAATCTCTAGAAAGCTTCTCATCTAGTTATTATGTGAGGAGATTTCCTTTTTCACCATGGGCCCCTATTCTGGGCTCCCAAGTATCACTTTAAAGATTCCACGAAAAGAGTGATAGCAAACTGCTTCCTGAGGTTTAAGTTATAAGTCTGTGAGATGAACTCACAGATCAGAAGAAGTGTCTCAGAAAGCTTCTTTCACGTTTTGAACGGATGAAATTTCCTTTATCAGCGTAGGCCTCAATGCGATCCAAAGAAGCCCTTCTCAGTTTCCTCAAAAGACAGTGTTAATGGACTGCTCCACGAAACATAAGTGTAACTGATGAGATGAATTCACACATCACCAAGAAGTTTCTAAGAAAGCTTCTTTCTAGTTTTCAACTGAGTATATTTCCTTTGTCACCGTAAGCTTCACTGCGCTATGAAGTATCTAACTGCAGATTTCTAGAAAACTGTGTTAGCAAACTGATCACTGAGGAGAAACGTGTAACTCTGTGAGTTGCATTCACAAATGGCAATGCAGTTTCTCAGAGAGCTTTCTCTCCAGTTATTATGGGAGGATATTTGCTTTTCACCATAGCCCTCAATGAGCTCCCAAATATCACTTTGCAGAATCCAGGACAACAGTGTTAGCAAACTGTTCCAAGAAGGGAAGGGTGGAACTCTGTGAGATGAAGTCACACATCAGAAAGCAATCTCTAGAAAGCTTCTCTCTAGTTATTATGTGAGGAGATTTCCTTTTTACACCATGGGCCCCTATTATGGGCTCCCAAGTATCACTTTAAAGATTCCACGAAAACGAGTGATAGCAAACTGCTTCCTGAGGTTTAAGTTATAAGTCTGTGAGATGAACTCACAGATCAGAAAGAAGTTTCTCAGAAAGCTTCTTTCACGTTTTGAACGGATGAAATTTCCTTTATCAGCGTAGGCCTCAATGCGATCCAAAGAAGCCCTTCTCAGTTTCCTCAAAGACAGTGTTAATGGACTGCTCCACGAAACATAAGTGTAACTCTGTGAGATGAATTCACACATCACCAAGAAGTTTCTAAGAAAGCTTCTTTCTAGTTTTCAACTGAGTATATTTCCTTTGTCACCGTAAGCTTCACTGCGCTATGAAGTATCTAACTGCAGATTTCTAGAAAACTGTGTTAGCAAACTGATCACTGAAGAGAAACGTGTAACTCTGTGAGTTGCATTCACACATGGCAATGCAGTTTCTCAGAGAGCTTCTCTCCAGTTATTATGGGAGGATATTTGCTTTTTCACCATAGCCCTCAATGAGCTCCCAAATATCACTTTGCAGAATCCAGGACAACAGTGGTAGCAAACTGTTCCAAGAAGGGAAGGGTGGAACTCTGTGAGATGAAGTCACACATCAGAAAGCAATCTCTAGAAAGCTTCTCTCTAGTTATTATGTGAGGAGATTTCCTTTTTCACCATGGGCCCCTATTCTGGGCTCCCAAGTATCACTTTAAAGATTCCACGAAAGAGTGATAGCAAACTGCTTCCTGAGGTTTAAGTTATAAGTCTGTGAGATGAACTCACAGATCAGAAAGAAGTGTCTCAGAAAGCTTCTTTCACGTTTTTGAACGGATGAAATTTCCTTTATCAGCGTAGGCCTCAATGCGATCCAAAGAAGCCCTTCTCAGTTTCCTCAAAGACAGTGTTAATGGACTGCTCCACGAAACATAAGTGTAACTCTGTGAGATGAATTCACACATCACCAAGAAGTTTCTAAGAAAGCTTCTTTCTAGTTTTCAACTGAGTATATTTCCTTTGTCACCGTAAGCTTCACTGCGCTATGAAGTATCTAATTGCAGATTTCTAGAAAACTGTGTTAGCAAACTGATCACTGAAGAGAAACGTGTAACTCTGTGAGTTGCATTCACACATGGCAATGCAGTTTCTCAGAGAGCTTCTCTCCAGTTATTATGGGAGGATATTGCTTTTTCACCATAGCCCTCAATGAGCTCCCAAATATCACTTTGCAGAATCCAGGACAACAGTGGTAGCAAACTGTTCCAAGAAGGGAAGGGTGGAACTCTGTGAGATGAAGTCACACATCAGAAAGCAATCTCTAGAAAGCTTCTCTCTAGTTATTATGTGAGGAGATTTCCTTTTTCACCATGGGCCCCTATTATGGGCTCCCAAGTATCACTTTAAAGATTCCACGAAAAGAGTGATAGCAAACTGCTTCCTGAGGTTTAAGTTATAAGTCTGTGAGATGAACTCACAGATCAGAAAGAAGTGTCTCAGAAAGCTTCTTTCACGTTTTGAACGGATGAAATTTCCTTTATCAGCGTAGGCCTCAATGCGATCCAAAGAAGCCCTTCTCAGTTTCCTCAAAGACAGTGTTAATGGACTGCTCCACGAAACATAAGTGTAACTCTGTGAGATGAATTCACACATCACCAAGAAGTTTCTAAGAAAGCTTCTTTCTAGTTTTCAACTGAGTATATTTCCTTTGTCACCGTAAGCTTCACTGCGCTATGAAGTATCTAACTGCAGATTTCTAGAAAACTGTGTTAGCAAACTGATCACTGAAGAGAAACGTGTAACTCTGTGAGTTGCATTCACACATGGCAATGCAGTTTCTCAGAGAGCTTCTCTCCAGTTATTATGGGAGGATATTTGCTTTTTCACCATAGCCCTCAATGAGCTCCCAAATATCACTTTGCAGAATCCAGGACAACAGTTGGTTAGCAAACTGTTCCAAGAAGGGAAGGGTGGAACTCTGTGAGATGAAGTCACACATCAGAAAGCAATCTCTAGAAAGCTTCTCTCTAGTTATTATGTGAGGAGATTTCCTTTTTCACCATGGGCCCCTATTCTGGGCTCCCAAGTATCACTTTAAAGATTCCACGAAAAGAGTGATAGCAAACTGCTCCCTGAGGTTTAAGTTATAAGTCTGTGAGATGAACTCACAGATCAGAAAGAAGTGTCTCAGAAAGCTTCTTTCACGTTTTGAACGGATGAAATTTCCTTTATCAGCGTAGGCCTCAATGCGATCCAAAGAAGCCCTTCTCAGTTTCCTCAAAGACAGTGTTAATGGACTGCTCCACGAAACATAAGTGTAACTCTGTGAGATGAATTCACACATCACCAGAAGTTTCTAAGAAAGCTTCTTTCTAGTTTTCAACTGAGTATATTTCCTTTGTCACCGTAAGCTTCACTGCGCTATGAAGTATCTAACTGCAGATTTCTAGAAAACTGTGTTAGCAAACTGATCACTGAAGAGAAACGTGTAACTCTGTGAGTTGCATTCACACATGGCAATGCAGTTTCTCAGAGAGCTTCTCTCCAGTTATTATGGGAGGATATCTGCTTTTCACCATAGCCCTCAATGAGCTCCCAAATATCACTTTGCAGAATCCAGGACAACAGTGTAGCAAAACTGTTCCAAGAAGGGAAGGGTGGAACTCTGTGAGTTGAAGTCACACATCAGAAAGCAATCTCTAGAAAGCTTCTCTCTAGTTATTATGTGAGGAGATTTCCTTTTTCACCATGGGCCCCTATTCTGGGCTCCCAAGTATCACTTTAAAGATTCCACGAAAAGAGTGATAGCAAACTGCTCCTGAGGTTTAAGTTATAAGTCTGTGAGATGAACTCACAGATCAGAAAGAAGTTTCTCAGAAAGCTTCTTTCACGTTTTGAACGGATGAAATTTCCTTTATCAGCGTAGGCCTCAATGCGATCCAAAGAAGCCCTTCTCAGTTTCCTCAAAGACAGTGTTAATGGACTGCTCCACGAAACATAAGTGTAACTCTGTGAGATGAATTCACACATCACCAAGAAGTTTCTAAGAAAGCTTCTTTCTAGTTTTCAACTGAGTATATTTCCTTTGTCAACCGTAAGCTTCACTGCGCTATGAACTATCTAACTTGCAGATTTCTAGAAAACTGTGTTAGCAAACTGATCACTGAGAGAACGTGTAACTCTGTGAGTTGCATTCACACATGGCAAATGCAGTTTCTCAGAGAGCTTCTCTCCAGTATTATGGAGGATATTTGCTTTTTCAACACATAGCCCTCAATGAGCTCCCAAATATCACTTTGCAGAATCCAGGACAACAGTGTTAGCAAACTGTTCCAAGAAGGGAAGGGTGGAACTCTGTGAGATGAAGTCACACATCAGAAAGCAATCTCTAGAGCTGCTTCTCTCTAGTTATTATGTGAGGAGATTTCCTTTTTCAACCATGGGCCCCTATTCTGGGCTCCCAAGTAGCATTTAAAGATTCCACGAAAAAACAGTGATAGCAAAAACTGCTTCCTGAGGTTTAAGTTATAGTCTGTGAGATGACTCACAGATCAGAAAGAAGTTCTCAGAAAGCTTCTTTCACGTTTTGAACGGATGAAAATTTCCTTTATCAGCGTAGGCCTCAATGCGATCCAAAGAAGCCCTTCTCAGTTTCCTCAAAAGACAGTGTTATGGACTGCTCCACGAAACATAGTGTAACTCTGTGAGATGAATTCACACATCACCAGAAGTTTCTAAGAAAGCTTCTTTCTAGTTTTCAACTGAGTATATTTCCTTTGTCACCTAGCTTCACTGCGCTATGAAGTATCTAACTGCAGATTTCTAGAAAACTGTGTTTAGCAAACTGATCACTGAAGAGAAACGTGTAACTCTGTGAGTTGCATTCACACATGGCAATTTTCAGAGAGCTTCTCTCCTTATTATGGGATATATTGCTTTTTCACCATAGCCCTCAATGAGCTCCCAAATATCACTTTGCAGAATCCAGGACAACAGTGGTAGCAAACTGTTCCAAGAAGGGAAGGGTGGAACTCTGTGAGATGAAGTCACACATCAGAAAGCAATCTCTAGAAAGCTTCTCTCTAGTTATTATGTGAGGAGATTTCCTTTTTCACCATGGGCCCCTATTCTGGGCTCCCAAGTATCACTTTAAAGATTCCACGAAAAGAGTGATAGCAAACTGCTTCCTGAGGTTTAAGTTATAAGTCTGTGAGATGAACTCACAGATCAGAAAGAAGTTTCTCAGAAAGCTTCTTTCACGTTTTGAACGGATGAAATTTCCTTTATCAGCGTAGGCCTCAATGCGATCCAAAGAAGCCCTTCTCAGTTTCCTCAAAGACAGTGTTAATGGACTGCTCCACGAAACATAAGTGTAACTCTGTGAGATGAATTCACACATCACCAAGAAGTTTCTAAGAAAGCTTCTTTTAGTTTTCAACTGAGTATATTTCCTTTGTCACCGTAAGCTTCACTGCGCTATGAAGTATCTAACTGCAGATTTCTAGAAAACTGTGTTAGCAAACTGATCACTGAAGAGAAACGTGTAACTCTGTGAGTTGCATTCACACATGGCAATGCAGTTTCTCAGAGAGCTTCTCTCCAGTTATTATGGGAGGATATTTGCTTTTTCACCATAGCCCTCAATGAGCTCCCAAATATCACTTTGCAGAATCCAGGACAACAGTGGTAGCAACTGTTTCCAAGAAGGGAAGGGTGGAACTCTGTGAGATGAAGTCACACATCAGAAAGCAATCTCTAGAAAGCTTCTCTCTAGTTATTATGTTGGGAGATTTCCTTTTTCACCATGGGCCCCTATTATGGGCTCCCAAGTATCACTTTAAAGATTCCACGAAAAGAGTGATAGCAAACTGCTTCCTGAGGTTTAAGTTATAAGTCTGTGAGATGAACTCACAGATCAGAAAGAAGTGTCTTCAGAAAGCTTCTTTCACGTTTTGAACGGATGAAATTTCCTTTATCAGCGTAGGCCTCAATGCGATCCAAAGAAGCCCTTCTCAGTTTCCTCAAAGACAGTGTTAATGGACTGCTCCACGAAACATAAGTGTAACTCTGTGAGATGAATTCACACATCACCAAGAAGTTTCTAAGAAAGCTTCTTTCTAGTTTTCAACTGAGTATATTTCCTTTGTCACCGTAAGCTTCACTGCGCTATGAAGTATCTAACTGCAGATTTCTAGAAAACTGTGTTAGCAAACTGATCACTGAAGAGAAACGTGTAACTCTGTGAGTTGCATTCACACATGGCAATGCAGTTTCTCAGAGAGCTTCTCTCCAGTTATTATGGGAGGATATTTGCTTTTTCACCATAGCCCTCAATGAGCTCCCAAATCACTTTGCAGAATCCAGGACAACAGTGTTAGCAAACTGTTCCAAGAAGGGAAGGGTGGAACTCTGTGAGATGAAGTCACACATCAGAAAGCAATCTCTAGAAAGCTTCTCTCTAGTTATTATGTGAGGAGATTTCCTTTTTCACCATGGGCCCCTATTGGGCTCCCAAGTATCACTTTAAAGATTCCACGAAAAAGTGATAGCAAACTGCTTCCTGAGGTTTAAGTTATAAGTCTGTGAGATGAACTCACAGATCAGAAAGAAGTGTCTCAGAAAGCTTCTTTTTCGTTTGAACGGATTTTCTTCCTTTATCAGCGTAGGCCTCAATGCGATCCAAAGAAGCCCTTCTCAGTTTCCTCAAAGACAGTGTTAATGGACTGCTCCACGAAACATAAGTGTAACTCTGTGAGATGAATTCACACATCACCAAGAAGTTTCTAAGAAAGCTTCTTTCTAGTTTTCAACTGAGTATATTTCCTTTGTCACCGTAAGCTTCACTGCGCTATGAAGTATCTAACTGCAGATTTCTAGAAAACTGTGTTAGCAAACTGATCACTGAAGAGAAACGTGTAACTCTGTGAGTTGCATTCACACATGGCAATGCAGTTTCTCAGAGAGCTTCTCTCCAGTTATTATGGGAGGATATTGCTTTTTCACCATAGCCCTCAATGAGCTCCCAAATATCACTTTGCAGAATCCAGGACAACAGTGGTAGCAAACTGTTCCAAGAAGGGAAGGGTGGAACTCTGTGAGATGAAGTCACACATCAGAAATCTCTAGAAAGCTTCTCTCTAGTTATTATGTGAGGAGATTTCCTTTTTCACCATGGGCCCCTATTGGGCTCCCAAGTATCACTTTAAAGATTCCACGAAAAGAGTGATAGCAAACTGCTTCCTGAGGTTTAAGTTATAAGTCTGTGAGATGAACTCACAGATCAGAAAGAAGTTCTCAGAAAGCTTCTTTCACGTTTTGAACGGATGAAATTTCCTTTATCAGCGTAGGCCTCAATGCGATCCAAAGAAGCCCTTCTCAGTTTCCTCAAAGACAGTGTTAATGGACTGCTCCACGAAACATAAGTGTAACTCTGTGAGATGAATTCACACATCACCAAGAAGTTTCTAAGAAAGCTTCTTTCTAGTTTTCAACTGAGTATATTTCCTTTGTCACCGTAAGCTTCACTGCGCTATGAAGTATCTAATGCAGATTTCTAGAAAACTGTGTTAGCAAACTGATCACTGAAGAGAAACGTGTAACTCTGTGAGTTGCATTCACACATGGCAATGCAGTTTCTCAGAGAGCTTCTCTCCAGTTATTATGGGAGGATATTTGCTTTTTCACCATAGCCCTCAATGAGCTCCCAAATATCACTTTGCAGAATCCAGGACAACAGTGGTACACCTTCTCCCTCTTTGGACAACCCAGTTTTTCTACCATCTGTTGTCTAGTGCTTACTCCCATTGATATTGGTTGCTCTCCTTCTATGTCAGGTTGCAACCCGCACTCTCCTCCCCTCATACTTGCGCAGACACACGCTTCTCTTCGCACCTGTCCTTCCTTATAATTTTTCCTGTTCGCCGCTCCCGCTTTGTCTGCCGCTTTTCTCTTTCCATTGATCACGTTTCTTCACCCAACCCTTTTATTCGCCCTTCCTGTCAACACTTCTCATACTTCCTCTCTCCTTTCTCTTACTTCCTGGTTTGACCACGTTCACCTCTGACTTAGTTGACCCTTACCATAGCTTTGCTTCATAACCCTGTCTTTTGTATTTTTCATTCCTCTCCCCTCGTTTCACCCTATCTTTTTTCATAATTTCTCCAATATTGTCCCTTACCACTGTCTTGAGCGAAAACCCTGCAGAAGGGCTTTTCTTTTGCATCTCATTGAGGCCTCGCTGAGACGGAATTTCATCCGTTTTCAACAACTTGAACGAAGTCTTTCTGAGCACTTCTTTCTGATCTGTGAGTTCATCCTCCAGCCTACTTATAACCTTGACACCCGTATGTAAGCAGTTTGTTTCTATCTCACTCTTTTCGTGAATCTTTAAAGTGATACTTGGGAGCCCAAATATGGCCCATGGTGAAAAGGAATCTCCTCACATAAACCTCGAGAAGAAAAGCTTCTAAGATTGTTTCTGATGTGTGACTTACTCTCACAGAGGTTCCACCTTCCCTTCTTGGAACAGTTTGCTAACACTGTTGTCCTGGATTCTGCAAAGTGATATTTGGGAGCTCATTGAGGGCTATGGTGAAAAAGCAAATATCCTCCATAATACTGGGAGAAGCTCTCTGAGAACTGCATTGCCATGTGTGAATGCAACTCACAGAGTTACACGTTTCTCTTCAGTGATCAGTTTGCTAACACAGTTTTCTAGAAATCTGCAGTAGATACTTCATAGCGCAGTGAAGCTTACGGTGACAAAGGAAATACTCAGTTGAAAACTAGAAAGAAGCTTTCTTAGAAACTTCTTGGTGATGTGTGAATTCATCTCACAGAGTTACACTTATGTTTCGTGGAGCAGTCCATTAACACTGTCTTTGAGGAAACTGAGAAGGGCTTCTTTGGATCGCATTGAGGCCTACGCTGAAAAGAAATTTCAGTCCGTTCAAAACGTGAAAGAAGCTTTCTGAGACACTCTTTTCTGACTGTGAGTTCATCTCACAGACTTATAACTTAAACCTCAGGAAGCAGTTTGCTATCACTTTTTCGTGGAATCTTAAAAGTGATACTTGGGAGCCCAATAGGGGCCCATGGAAAAAGGAAATCTCCTCACATAATAACTAGAGAGAAGCTTTCTAGAGATTGCTTTCTGATGTGTGACTTCATCTCACAGAGTTCCACCCTTCCCTTCTTGGAACAGTTTTGCTACCACTGTTGTCCTGGATTCTGCAAAGTGATATTGTGGGAGCTCTTGAGGCTATGGTGAAAAAGCAAATATCCTCCCATAATACCTGGAGAGAAGCTCTCTCTGAAAACTGCATTGCCATGTGTGAATGCAACTCACAGAGTTACACGTTTCCCTTCAGTGATCAGTTTGCTAACACAGTTTTCTAGAAATCTGCAGTTAGATACTTTCATAGCGCAGTGAAGCTTACGGTGACAAAGAAATATACTCAGTTGAAAACTAGAAAGAAGCTTTCTTAGAAACTTCTTGTTGATGTGAATTCATCTCACAGAGTTTACACTTATGTTTCGTGGAGCAGTCCTTAACCTGTCTTTGAGGAAACTGAGAAGGGCTTCTTTGGATCGCATTGATGGCCTACGCTGATAAGGAAATTTCAATCCGTTCAAAACGTGAAAGAAGCTTTCTGAGAAACTTCTTTCTGATCTGTGAGTTCATCTCACAGACTTATAACTTAAACCTCAGAAAGCAGTTTGCTATCACTCTTTTCGTGGAATCTTCTAAAGTGATACTTGGGAAGCCCAAATAGGGGCCCATGGTGAAAAAGGAAATCCCTCACATAATAACTAGAGAGAAGCTTTCTAGATTGCTTTCTGATGTGTGACTTCATCCACAGAGTTCCACCCTTCCCTTCTTGGAACAGTTTGCTACACTGTTGTCCTGGATTCTGCAAAGTGATATTTGGGAGCTCATTGAGGGCTAGTGGTGAAAAAGCAATATCCTCCCCTAATAACTGGAGAGAAGCTCTCTGAGAAACTGATTGCCATGTGTGAATGCAACTCACAGAGTTACACAGTTTCTCTTCAGTGATCCAGTTTGCTAACACAGTTTTCTAGAAATCTGCAATTAGATACTTCATAGCGCAGTGAAGCTTACGGTGACAAAGGAATATACTCAGTTGAAAACTAGAAAGAATCTTTCTTTAGAACTTCTTGGTGATGTGTGAATTCATCTCACAGAGTTACACTTATGTTTCGTGGAGCAGTCCTTAACACTGTCTTTGAGAAACTGAGAAGGGCTTCTTTGGATCGCATTGAGGCCTACGCTGATAAAGGAATTATCATCTTCCGTTTCAAAACGTGAAAGAAGCTTTCTGAGAACTTCTTCTGATCTGTGAGTTCATCTCACAGACTTATAACTTAAACCAGGAAGCAGTTTGCTATCACTCTTTTCGTGGAATCTTTAAAGTGATACTTTGGGAGCCCAGAATAGGGCCCTGGTGAAAAAGGAAATCTCCTCACATAATAACTAGAGAGAAGCTTTCTAGAGATTGCTTTCTGATGTTGTGACTTCAACTCACAGGATTTCCACCCTTCCCTTCTTGGAACAGTTTGCTACCACTGTTTGTCCTGGATTCTGCAAAGTGATATTTGGGAGCTCATTGAGGGCTATGGTGAAAAACAAATATCCTCCCATAATAACTGGAGAGAAGCTCTCTGAGAAACTGCATTGCCATGTGTGAATGCAACTCACAGAGTTACACGTTTCTCTTTCAGTGATCAGTTTTTGCTAACACAGTTTTTCTAGAAATCTGCAGTTAGATACTTCATAGCGCAGTGAAGCTTACGGTGACAAAGGAAATATACTCATTTGAAAACTAGAAAGAAGCTTTTCTTAGAAACTTCTTGGTGATGTGTGAATTCATCTCACAGAGTTACACTTATGTTTCGTGGAGCAGTCCATTAACACTGTCTTTGAGGAAACTGAGAAGGGCTTCTTTGGATCGCATTGAGGCCTACGCTGATAAAGGAAATTTCATCCGTTCAAACGTGAAAGAAGCTTTCTGAGAAAACTTCTTTCTGATCTGTGAGTTCATCTCACAGACTTATACTTAACCCTCAGGAAAGCAGTTTGCTATCACTTTTTTCGTGGAATCTTTAAAGTGATACTTGGGAGCCCAAATAGGGGCCATGGTGAAAAAGGAAATCTCCTCACATAATAACTAGAGAGAAGCTTTCTAGAGAGCTTTCTGATGTGTGACTTCATCTCACAGAGTTCCACCCTTCCCTTCTTGGAACAGTTTGCTAACACTGTTGTCCTGGATTCTGCAAAGTGATATTTGGGAGCTCATTGAGGGCTATGGTGAAAAAGCAAATATCCTCCCATAATAACTGGAGAGAAGCTCTCTGAGAAACTGCATTGCCATGTGTGAATGCAACTCACAGAGTTACACGTTTCTCTTCAGTGATCAGTTTGCTAACACAGTTTTCTAGAAATCTGCAATTAGATACTTCATAGCGCAGTGAAGCTTACGGTGACAAAGGAAATATACTCAGTTGAAAACAAGAAAGAAGCTTTCTTAGAAACTTCTTGGTGATGTGTGAATTCATCTCACAGAGTTACACTTATGTTTCGTGGAGCAGTCCATTAACACTGTCTTTGAGGAAACTGAGAAGGGCTTCTTTGGATGACATTGAGGCCTACGCTGATAAAGGAAATTTCATCCCTTCAAAACGTGAAAGAAGCTTTCTGAGACACTTCTTTCTGATCTGTGAGTTCATCTCACAGATTTATAACTTAAACCTCAGGAAGCAGTTTGCTATCACT